>NW_028300245.1:0-3000 GCF_049724085.1 Artemia sp. Qi Xiang Cuo
ATATTTAGTGCCTCGGGAAAGAATTATAATAATATCGAAACCTAATGGCTCTTTACTATAGGCAGCGTTGCCTTTGATTAAGAGGGGAATTTGTCCTGAGACTCCCTTTATTTAATTAAATTTGTTGTGACAAAGCGTACAATAAGGATCCTGAGGATCCTGAGGTCCTACTTAAGTTGCTACACGGTTATTTTTTAATGATAAAATTTAAATTCTTTTAATTTATACTAAAAAAAAACAGGAATTATATTGAAGAAAACAGTTTTTTTTTAAATTGAAGTAAATAGTGACGTTAAAGCTTCAAACGAAAAGATATTATCAAAAATACTATGGTCTGCCACCCGTTCAATCCCCACTCTCTTAGCAAAAGCTTGACTCATTTTTATCTAAATACTTCATGAACGAATACTCTAATTCACCGCCGCACGCGCAAAAAATCTTTTTGAGCATTTAGTAAAAACAGATGCGATCTAGTAAATTTTTCCTCTCCGATTTAGTAAATTCTTCCAGGTCACGGTGGCAACCCTGGTTAGCAGTAGCAATTGTTATCTAGGTTCTGGTGCCAGCGGAAATCAAATTCAAAAGAAAGAAATATGGGCGAAAAATTAATAGAAAATAAGATGGAAACATGTGACATCACACAGCTTAATAAGGTATAGGTTTCCTTTAAAGGTGCAATTGTCTTTAGAATCAATAGATTATTAACGGTTGAATTTTTAAGGAAAAAACGCGTTTTCAAATTTAACTCATTAGTTTTACTTATTTATTACAACTGGTAACTTGGCAACGCGTTTTCAAATTATACAAATTTAACGTGTCAACCTTGAAAAAACATTGCTAAAGTCCACCCCTCCGCACTTATCAAACAGATCGTGGTAACGAACTGTAGGTACGGAGCGACACGGCTCAATAGTAACAGAAATTCTAAAACACTGAATTTTGATACCAATAAATACATCAGAAGAATCAGATTTTAATGCTGATTTCAAATTTATAAGTTTCATCAAGTTTAGTCTACACATCCAAAGTTACGACCCAGTGGTCCTAGAATATCGTGGGCGAGCTCATTGGACCGGAACTTAAAACGTTTAGTGCCCATTTTAAGAGACCAAAAAAATGGAGGACAACGAGGCCCCCTCCCACTCTCATTTTTTTCTCGAAGTCACCAGATTAAAATTATGAGATTTTGTTCAACATGGTCGAAAATATGATAACTATGTCTTTTAGGATGACTTAATCCACCACAGTCACTGGGGGGAGGGCTGAAAGTTATGAACTTTACCAAATTTTAACTGATAGTTTTGGTTATGGTAATTATACAGCTGTTGTCTGAGGGGATTTTTTTTGGTAGTGGGGGATGGGATGGGGGGGGGTTATGGGGGAGGATCTTTAAATGGAGGAAGTTTTCATGTGGGAAGAGACATTGCTATGAAGGGAGTGCCGGATTTACCAGCATTATTAAAAAAAAAGATCAGAAAATAACTACAAAAAAAAGTTTTTAAAATGAGAGTCAGGAGCAACATTAAAACTTAAAACTAATCGAAAATATTATGTATATTAATGGGTTCGCCCCCTAGCCAATACTTCACTCTTTAAGCAAAAGATTTTTTAGTACTGTCATAGGAGCTATTTGTTCTAATTAACGGCATTTATGATTAAGGGGTCATTTTTAAAGAATTGGAACAAAATGTTGTAGTTATGTTGGAGGATCTTTCCAAGGAGTAAGTTTTAATGGACCAATTGACATTTCTATGAAGGGGGCACCGGAATTTCCATTATTATTTAAAAAACTATCATAAATTAAATTTAAAAAAACAAGTTTTTCAACGGAAAGTAAGGAACAACATCAAAACTTAAAACGAACAGAAATTAGTACGTATATGAACGGGTTCACCCCCTTGTCAATACCTCGCTCTTTAAGCCAAAGATTTTTTAGTACTTTCGTAAGAGCTATTTATTCTAATTAACGGCTTTTGTGATTAAGGTGTAATTTTTAAAGAATTGGAACAAAATTCGAACTTTAGCATAAAGAGCGATGTATTTACTGGGGGAGAACCCCCTAATATACGTATTAAAAATGTATGAATATTGAAGTTCTTTACTTAAGTTAATTCGTAAGTTGCGTATATTTATTACTAATAAGAAAGTTCGTAAATAAAATTTAAAAATTTTAGAGAAAGCAATTTAATCAAATAAAAGTGAATTTAACATTCATATTTTTTTTTAATAATTTATGTAAAGTGAGCCAAAATCAAAACATGTATTAATTTAAAAACGTTCAAAAATTAAATAAAAAAAAACAAGTCTTTTTAAATCAAACTAAGGAGCAACATTAAAACCTAAAACGAACAGACATTATACCGTATATGAAAGGGTCTGTCCCCTCCTCAATGCCTCACTTTTTAAGCTTAAGTTAGACTCTTTCTCACAACTCGATTTTTTAAAACAATAAAAATTTTAGAGTAAAGAGCGAGGCATTGAGGAAGGGTTGCAATCTTACTAAATAACAACTATCGAATTGATCTGTGTTCACCTTTGGTGCCAAACTAATTGGTATTGAAATAGACTGATATTAGTGGATTTTATAGATTATTTTGGATATATATTATTGAATCTTTGGAGCATTATTTCAACTAAATTTTTCCTTAAGGTTCTTAACTTAGATAAAGATAAGTTGCTTTTACTTTTGTCCTCTCCTTAATAGGAAATGCCTGCATTTAAAGAGTTTGATATCGCGTTAGCTAACTTCAAAAATTATCCTCATTGGCCAGTAAAGATACTAAAAGTGTCCAAGGATAGCAAAGGAAAGCCATCATATTTGGTATTTTGCTATGGGACACATGATGAATACAGACTTGTTGAGGCAAACTGGGCAGAATATGATCCAAGCGTTAGCCGAACTTCAACAAAACAGACTGCAGGTGTAAAGGCTGCATTTGAGGAATTGAAAAATTCACCCGATATTTATAAATCCCTTTCCAAGACATATAATGCATTTAC
>NW_028300246.1:0-25000 GCF_049724085.1 Artemia sp. Qi Xiang Cuo
GAGGTTAGATGAAGGAGTTTGAACGATTGTCTTTAATAATAGAACGAGTCACTCATTTTCTAATTTAAAAATTTGATGGGTAAATCCATAAGACAAAGGAGCCAAAATTTAATTTAAAATTAGAATAGAACTTTAAATTTTCATCTCTTTGAGAAAAAAACCAGAACTGAAGTGGAGCCTTTTTATTTTCTTGGAAAAATTAGAAGAGAACTTTGAATTTTTTATGTCTTTGAGGAATTAAGAACTGAAGTGGAAGCTTTTTCTTCATTTTCATTTCTAAAGTTCAGAATTGTGCTAACTTTTTTTTAATTCTTTAAGAAAATTCAGAAGAGAACTTGAACATTTTGCACTTCTTCAAGAACACTCAGAATTAAAGTGATTCTCCTTATATTCATGTCAAATGTTCAAATCAATGTATAACTTTTTCTATCTTCTATGAAAAATTTGGAACAGAACTTTAAATTTTTCATCTCTTTGCAAAAAATCGGAAGTGAACTTAAGAAAATTAGAATTAAAGTGAAACTTTTTATCTTCACTGGAAAATAATCACAATCATAGTATAACTTTTCCTATCTTCTACAGAAAAATTTAGAACTGAAATTTAAATTTTTTATGTCTTTGAGAAATTAAGAACTGAAGTGGAAGGTTTTTTAATTTTCATTGGTAAAATTCAGAATTGATTTAACTTTTTTCTCTTCTTTAAGAAAATTCAGAAGAGAACTTGAACATTTTGCACTTCTTCGAGAAAGCTCAGAATTAAAGTGGAGTTCCTTATCTTCATGTTGAATATTCACGACCAATGTATAACTTTTTCTATCTTCTATGAAACATTTGGAACAAAGCTTTAAATTTTCCATCTCTTTGAGAAAAATCAGAACTGAATTTAAGAAAAATTATAAATATAGTGAAACTTTTGATCTTCATGGAAAACAATCACAATCATAGTATTACTTTTTCTATCTTCCATCTAAAAATTTAGAATAGAACTTTAAATTTCTTTATTTCTTTGGGGAACTTAAAACTGAAGTGGAAGATTTGTATTTTCTCTGGAGAAATTAGAATTAAAGTGTGTTCTTTGGTAAATTTCAGAAGAGAACTTGAACTTTTCTTCACTTCGTTGAGAAAATTTTAAATTGAACTAGAACTTTTTATCTTCCGGGAAAATATTCACAAGTATGATATTACTTTTTCTATCTTCCACCTAAAAATTTAGAATTGAACTCTAAATTTCTTTATGTCTTTTGTGAAATAAAGAACTGAAGTGGAAGATTTTTATTTTCTCTGGTGAAATTAGAATTGAATTGTGTTGTTTAGTAAAATTCAGAAGAGAACTTGAACTTTTCTTCACTTCCTTGAAAAAATTTTAAGTTTAACTAGAACTTTTTATCTTCCGGGAAAATATTCACAAGTATGGTATTACTTTTTCTATCTTCCACCGAAAAATTTAGAATTGAACTTTAAATTTCCTTATGTCTTTGTGAAATAAAGAACTTTAGTGGGAGATTTTTATTTTCTCTGGAGAAATTAGAATTGAAGTGTGTTCTTTGGTAAATTTCAGTAAAGAACATGAACTTTTCTTCACTTCATTGAGAAAATTTAAAATTGAACTAGAACTTTTTATCTTCCGTCAAAATAATCACAAGTATGGTATTAATTTTTCTATCTCCCATCGAAAAATTTAGAATTGAACTTTAAATTTCTTTGTCTTTGTGAAATAATGAACTGAATTGGAAGATTTTTGTTTTCTCTGGAGAAATTAGAATTGAATTGTGTTCTTTGGTAAAGTTGAGAAGAGAACTTGAACTTTCCTTCACTTCGTTGAGAAAATTTTAAATTGAACTAGAACTTTTTATCTTCCTTGAAAATATTCACAAGTATGGTATTACATTTTCTAACTTCCACCGAAAAATTAGAATTGAACTTTAAATTTCTTTCTGTCTTTGTGAAATAAAGAACTTAAGTGGAAGATTTTTTTTTTCTCTGGAGAAATTAGAATTGAAGTGTGTTCTTTGGTAAAGTTCTGAAGAGAACTTGAACTTTTCTTAACTTCGTTGAGAAAATTTTAAATTGAACTTGAACTTTTTATCTTCCAGGAAAATATTCACAAGTATGGTACTACTTTTTCTATCTTCCACCGAAAAATTTAGAATTGAACTTTAAATTTCTTTATGTCTTTGTGAAATAAAGAACTGAATTGGAAGATTTTTATTTTCTCTGGAGAAATTAGAATTGAATTGTGTTTTTTGATAAAATTCCGAAGAGAACTTGAACTTTTTTATCTTCTGTGAAAAATTTGGAACAGTATTTTAAATTTTTCATCTTTTCGAGACAGATCTGAACTAAAGTGGAAAATTTTTATATTATTTCGAAAAATAGAAATGATCAATGACTAATTTCTTTTTCATTGAGAAAATTCAGAAGAGAACTTGAACTTTCCTTGACTTCATTGAGAAAATTTTAAATTGAACTAGAACTTTTTATCTTCCGTGAAAATATTCACAAGTATGATATTACTTTTTCCATCTTCTACCGAAAATTTAGAATTGAACTTTAAATTTCTTTGTCTTTGTGAAATAAAGAACTGAAGTGGAAGATTTTTGTTTTCTCTGGTGAAATTAGAATTGAAGTGTGTTCTTTGGGAAAATTCAGAAGAGAACTTGAACTTTTCTTCACTTCATTGAGAAAATTTTAAATTGAACTAGAAATTTTTATCTTCCAGGAAAATATTCACAAGTATGGTATTACTTTTTCTATCTTCCACCGAAAAATTTAGAATTGAACTTTAAATTTCTTTATGTCTTTGTGAAATAAAATACTGAAGTGGAAGATTTTTATTTCCTCTGGAGAAATTAGAATTGAATTGTTTTCTTTGGTAAAATTCCGAAGAGAACTTTAACTTTTTTATCTTCTGTGAAAAATTTGGAACAGTATTTTAAATTTTTCATCTCTTCGAGACAGATCTGAACTAAAGTGGAAAATTGTTATATTATTTGGAAAAATAGAAATGATCAATGACTAATTTCTTTTTCATTGAGAAAATTCAGAAGAGAACTTGAACTTTCCTTGACTTCGTTGAGAAAATTTTAAATTGAACTAGAACTTTTTATCTTCCGTGAAAATATTCACAACTATGATATTACTTTTTTCATCTTCCACCGAAAAATTAGAATTGAACTTTAAATTTCTTTATGTCTTTGTGAAATAATGAACTGAAGTGGAAGTTTTTTGTTTTCTCTGGAGTAATTAGAATTGAAGTGTGTTCTTTGGTAAAGTTCAGAATAGGAACTTGAACTTTTCTTCACTTCGTTGAGAAAATTTTAAACTGAACTAGAACTTTTTATCTTCCAGGAAAATATTTACAAGTATGGTATTACTTTTTCAATCTTCCACCGAAAAATTTAGAATTGAACTTTAAATTTCTTTATGTCTTTGTGAAATAAAGAACTGAAGTGGAAGATTTTTATTTTCTCTGGAGAAATTAGAATTGAAGTGTGTTCTTTGGTAAAATTCCGAAGAGAACTTGAACTTTCCTTGACTTCGTTGAGAAAATTTTAAATTGAACTAGAACTTTTTATCTTCCGTGAAAATATTCCACAAGTATGGTATTAATTTTTCTATCTCCCGCCGAAAAATTTAGAATTGAACTTTAAATTTCTTCGCTTCGTTGAGAAAATTTGGAACAGTATTTTAGATTTTTCATCTCTTCGAGACAGATCTGAACTAAAGTGGAAAATTTTTATATTATTTGGAAAAAATAGAAATGATTTCTTTGTCTTTGTGAAATAAAGAACTGAAGTGGAAGATTTTTGTTTTCTCTGGAGAAATTAGAATTGAAGTGTGTTCTTTGGTAAAGTTCAGAAGAGAACTTGAACTTTTTATCTTTCGTGAAAATATTCACAAGTATGGTATTACTTTTTCTATCTTCCACCGAAAAATTTAGAATTGAACTCTAAATTTCTTTATGTCTTTGTGAAATAAAGAACTGAAGTGGAATATTTTTATTTTCTCTGGAGAAATTAGAATTGAATTGTGTTCATTGGTAAAATTCCGAAGAGAACTTGAACTTTTTTATCTTCTGTGAAAAATTTGGAACAGTATTTTAAATTTTTCATCTCTTCGAGACAGATCTGAACTAAAGTGGAAAATTTTTATATTATTTGGAAAAATAGAAAATGATCAATGACTAATTTCTTTTTCACTGATAAAATTAAGAAGAGAACTTGAACTTTCCTTGACTTCGTTGAGAAAATTTTATATTGAACTTTAAAGTTTTTCATCTCTTTGAGAAAAGTCGGAACTGAATTTAAGAAAATTTAGAATTAAAGTGGAACTTTCTATCTTCATAGAAAATAATCACAGTCATAGTATAACTTTTCCTATCTTCTATGGAAAAATTAGAACTGAACTTTAAATTTTTTATGTCTTGTTGAACTTAAAACTGACGTGGAAGCTTCACCTACGATATACTAAGAAACCTTAGCTCAGAAAAGCCTGAAATATCCAACTACTCACTGTTTGCAATTCATTTCTCCGTTGAGAGGACCTGTTTGACTAGTTTCTTTTATTATCTATCTTGCGTGGTCTTTTGAAAAGTATTTCATCCAAAAAGTTGGGTTGATCTAAGTTCACTTAGAGTGGCGCGCCACTCTAAGTGAACTTAGATCAACCCAACTTTTTGGATGAAATACTTTTCAAAAGACCACGCAAGATAGATGATAAAAGAAACTACTCAAACAGGTCCTCTCAACGGAGAAATGGATTGCAAACAGTGGTTTCTAACTGCGTTTACAATATTTAAACTTTAGTTTTTTGGGGTTTAGGGGGAAAAGAGGTACCGTTTTTTATAAGAAATCTTTTATCCCTTTTTTTTTTACTGATATAATAAATAGTTTTTAATTTGTACATAAATTTTATCTTATCTCTTATGTGATAAAGGAAACAGCTCGTTTTTCCTTTTTTTTTCTTTTTTTCCCTATTCCCTTTTTATGTTGTTTTTTAAACATTTGTTAATGTATATATTATTTATTTTTTTAAGTTTTACCAGTTTTTATCTTTTTAACTAGTTGCCATTTTGCAGATTTTAATATAACTGACAAAGGAATCATATAGCATTCCGATATTTTTTTTTTTTTTTTTAATAACTAAATTTTGCTTCTAAACTATTACATTTTATCCTATTTTGTTTTATTTCATTAGCATTAACCGAACTTTACTTCTTGTATGGTTTACAGCTAATAGAACAGTACCGTAAAATTTTACTAAACTTTTTTTTATTTATAAGAATGTACTATCTTAAAAATTTAACTATTTGATAAAACTTATTGGGCTAACGTCCTATTTTTAATTAATCCTGTAGCAAACCGAAGTTTTTGACGCACGATTCACGCTATTAAAGCTTAGTATTTCTGAGTCCAGTTGAAATGTGCACCATTTTAGAAAATTCCCCTTATTTTTTCAGTTTTACCAGTTTTTATCTTTTTAACTAGTTGCCATTTTGCAGATTTTAATATAACTGACAAAGGAATCATATAGCATTCCGATATTTATTTATTTATTTTTTTTGCAATAATTGAATTTTGCTTCTAAACTATTACATTTTTATCCTATTTTGTTTTATTTCATTAGCATTAACCGAACTTTACTTCTTGTATGGTTTACAGCTAATAGAACAGTACCGTAGAATTTGACTAAACTTTTTTTTATTTATAAGAATGTACTATCTTAAAAATTTAACTATTTGATAAAACTTATTGGGCTAACGTCCTATTTTTAATTAATCCTGTAGCAAACCGGAGTTTTTGAAGTGCGATTCACGCTATTAAAGCTTAGTATTTCTGAGTCCAGTTGAAATGTGCACCATTTTAGAAAATTCCCCTTATTTTTTTCAGTTTTACCAGTTTTTATCTTTTTAACTAGTTGCCATTTTGCAGATTTTAATATAACTGACAAAGGAATCATATAGCATTCCGATATTTTTTTTTTTTTTGCAATAACTGAATTTTGCTTCTAAACTATTACATTTTTATCCTATTTTGTTTTATTTCATTAGCATTAACCGAACTTTACTTCTTGTATGGTTTACAGCTAATAGAACAGTACCGTAGAATTTTACTAAACTTTTTTTTTATTTATAAGAATGTACTATCTTAAAAATTTTGGGGAACATAAGACACAAGTTATCAATATTAATTAACTAAAGTGAATACTTACCATCACAATCAGAATTTCTTCTCTCTCTGATCTGAATGCCCTCCAGGTAAAATTGTCGCTATCTTATCTCTTATGTGATAAAGGAAACAGCTCGTTTTTCTTTTTTTTTTCTTCTTTTTTTTCCCTATCCCCTTTTTATGTTGTTTTTTAAACATTTGTTAATGTATATATTATTTTTTTTTTCAGTTTTACCAGTTTTTATCTTTTTAACTAGTTGGTATTTTTCAGTTTTTAATATAACTGACAAAGGAATCATATAGTATTCCGCTATTTATTTATTTATTTTTTTTTACAATAACTGAATTTTGTTTCTAAACTATTACATTTTTATCCTATTTTGTTTTATTTCATTAGCATTAACCGAACTTTACTTCTTGTATGGTTTACAGCTAATAGAACAGTACCGTAGAATTTTACTAAACTTTTTTTTTATTTATAAAAATGTACTATCTTAAAAATTTTGGGGAACATAAGACACAAGTTATCAATATTAATTAACTAAAGTGAATACTTACCATCACAATCAGAATGTCTTCTCTCTCTGATCTGAATGCCCCCCAGGTAAAATTATCGCTTCGTCGTTTGAAGGTCTTAACATTAGGTCTACTTCTGTATTATTCTGTATATGTAGGTAGTTGAAAGAGATGTTTTTTTTTTGTCAAATTGATCTTAAATCATCACATTCGAAAACAAAATAAGAAATAAATTAGGTCTTGGGAGGAGGTTTAGTTGCCCCCCCCCCAGTCTTTACGGTCTCTTAAAAAGGACACTAGAACAAAAAAAAACATCAAATAGAAACGCATCCGTGATCTGTCTTCTAGCAAAAACAAATTCCACATTTGTGCAGATAGGAGATCACCCTCACAATAACATTTTCTGATACGCTGAATCTGAAGGTCTGATTTACATTAAGATTTATTGACTTTTTGGTGGGGTGTTTCCCCCTTTTTCGAAAATCAGGCTCCCGGTTTTCAAGATCCCTTTTTCTTCTGAGGCTTGGAGCATTTGGTGGGTAGATATTAAACGTAATGAAATTTATATATTTGCAATCTGCATAAAAACCCAATTCATGTCAATTGTTATCAAAATTTCATTTTTGAGTTTTGGTGACAATTGAGCTAAGTCGCTCCTTCATTACAATTTAACACTATGAACTATTTGATAGAACTTATTGGGCTAACGTCCTATTTGTAATTAATCTTGCAGCAATCCGGAGTTTTTGAAGCACGATTCAGGCTATTAAAGCTTACTATTTCTGAGTCCAGTTAAAATGTGCACCGTTTTAGAAAATTCTCTTTTTTGGGGAAGCCTTTGGTTCCTTTACGTGTACGTAATGGACTGAAATACCCTTACAGGCGTTTTCTTTTATTCGATATATTTGCTTACTTGGTTATTCAGCGTAAGCAGCGAATTTATGGCAAATCCAGGGAAGAATTTTTTTTTGAAACGCTTTCTGGGTCTCATTACAAAAATGACGTTCCTCGCAAAAACATAAGTTGTTCCCACAAAAGGATTTTCGTTCTTAATTAGAAAAAATAAAAAAAAAAAACACTTTTTCCACAAAATAAGTTTTTCAAAGAAAAGTAAAGAACTCCATTAAACAAAAAAATTAGCAAAAATAACATCAAATAATCTACCAATCGTGAAACTGTCACAAATCAGCATCGATAAATAAATGAAACCCAAAATGAACAGAAATTACAATAATTAACCGAGTCAAACTCAAAACGAGCAGAAATTAACATAAGCTTCTTTTCTTCGATATATTTGCTTACTTGGTTATTCAGCGTAAGCAGCGAATTTATGGCAAATCCAGGGAAGAATTTTTTTTTTGAAACGCTTTCTGGGTCTCATTACAAAAATTGCGTTCCTCGCAAAAACATAAGTTGTTCCCACAAAAGGATTTTCGTTCTTAATTAGAAAAAATTAAAAAAAACACTTTTCCACAAAATAAGTTTTTCAAAGAAAAGTAAAGAACTCCATTAAACAAAAAATTAGCAAAAATAACATCAAATAATCTACCAATCGTGAAACTACCACAAATCAGCATCGATAAATAAATGAAAGCCAAAATGAACAGAAATTACACTAATTAACCGAGTCAAACTCAAAACGAGCAGAAATTAACATAAGTTGGGCGCAAAACCCCAAGGCCAGAACAAAATTTGCACTTTACTGAAAAATACAAGTGAATGTGCATTGTCACTTTAATATACATATACTGATATTTAGTAATCAAAATGTTAATATCATTTGATTTATTAAAGGTGTAAAAGTAAAACCATTTGTATTTTTTCAGTAAAGTGCAAATTTTGTTCGTGTCTTGGGAAGGCATAGGGGTTTTGCGCCCAACTTATGTTAATTTCTGCTCGTTTTGAGTTTGACTCGGTTAATTATTGTAGTTTTTTTTCGTTTTGGGTTTCATTTATACGAGTTGCACTTTACTTTCACCTTGTTTCCCAAAAACTGTTTAAAATTAGGGTTTTTTTTGTAGTTGTTTTCGTTTTTGCTTTATTGTTCGACTTGATAGGAATTCTGAAACTGGACTTAAATTATTTCATCAGATACACGTTAGCATTCTTGAGTGAAATTTGAGTCGCATATGCTTGGGTATTAAGCGTTTGAATCTGATAAGAAGTTCTCGTTTACATGCGATATCTATTTAATATTCTAATTTAAGGAAAATTGTTACTTCTCATTCGTGAAGATAAGTATTCTGAGGTCTTAATAATAAAAATAATTTTTATTAAATATAAACCAGTGTGTCTTGTTTTAGATGTTAATATATTCAGTTTCTTTAGTATATAATGTAGTTTCAATTTGGAACTTTAAACAGTTTGAATATCCATTCTATCAATATAACTTCAAAGATGTATGGCGTTTTTGACTGCGAATACATTGGCGTGAAGAAATCGGCGTGTGGAGTGATTTTTGAATGCGCGTTTCTACTGTTGACTACTGATCATCAAGAAGTCTCTTGTTACCACTGGTATATAAACTACAATATGTATGAGTACAATGAAGACAGGTGGCGCAATACACTATACTTTATAAACAAAATAGGTTTATATAATAGAATGATTCTTCCATCCTATAACAAAGGGAAGGATTTATCCTATATACAGGAGAAGGTTAGAGAGATATGCTGTTTTTTGACGTAACATCAGCGTATACACAGGAGAAAGCGCCCGCTGACAAACTTTGAATCGAAAAATGCAAATTAGATAGACTGTTATATAACTTTAAATCGTTTGGTTGTGAGATTTTTTATAGTAAGATACACTGACCGGAAGAAGAGGTTCGATTTTTTAGTAAATGGGTACCAATAGATATTCCTTCTCGGAATATGTGTGTGAGATATCCTAAAAAGAAGAAGAAGAACAAACAAATCCGTAATATAGATTGGAATCATACTGAGTGGATGACAAACAATGATGAATTTTTACAATAGTCATCACACCCATGACTATCCAACGGTCTTTTTAAAGACCACCAATTCTATAAACACTTCGTAACTATGGTAATATGAATCTTTTAGGTTCAATGTTTGAAGCTAGCTTCAGCTGAAGCGTAGGATGGTAGCGGACATCCTACTGTAGGGCTCATTTGAATGACAATTAAATGTTCTAGTGCCCTGTTTAAGTGACCAAAAAACTGAAGGGGGAACTATGCTCCATTCAATGCTCAATTTTCCCAAAGTTACACAATCCAAATTTTTAGAAAGCCATTTTGTTCAGCATAGTGGAAATATCTAATAACTATGTCATTGAGGATGACTTAATCCCCCACAGTCTCCAGGGGGAGGGACTGCAAGTTATGAACTTTGCCCATTGTTTACATATAGTTTTCGTTATTGGGAAGTATACAGATGTTTTCAGGGCTGACTATTTCTGATGGGAGAGGGGGTCAGGGGAGGAATTTACGTGGGAATATCTCTCCATGGAGGGATTTTATATGGAAGAAGGGGATTGTCCATGAAGGAAAACCCCCACTCTTTACGCTATAGTTCTTTAGAACTTTCAAAAGAGATATCTAAAGTTTTGAAAGTTCTCTGTTGAAAGTTCTTTAGTACTATCAAAAGAGAGTAAGGAACGACCCAGCTCAATAGTAACCGAAACTCTAAAAAAAAAAACGGAATTTTGATATCAAAAGATACAGCAAAAGAATTAGATTTGTGTGTTGATTTCAAATATATAAGTTGCACCAAGTTTAGTTATACCCGTCAAAAGTTAGGTGCCTGAGAAAATTTGGCACATTTTCGAAAAAAGTGGGAAATATCTTCTAAAACTCGTAAAACTTTAATAAAAATCACACTATCAGATTCAGCATATCAGAGAACCCTACTGCAGAAGTTTTAAGTTCCTATCTGTAAAAATGTGGAATTTTTTTTTTTTTTTTTTTTTCTTCAAATGGAAATTTAAAGTTATAGTGTGCTTTTAAAAGGACCAAAAAAAGGGGAGGACAACTAGGCCCCCACCCACTCTCATTTTTTTTTCCGAAGTCACTCGATTAAAATTTTGAGATATCCATATTCTTCAGCATGGTTGAAAATACAATAACTATGTCTTTGAGGATGACTTAATCCCCCACAGTCTCCAGGGGAAGGCTTGTAAGTTATGAACTTTGCCCATTGTTTACATAAAGTATTGGTTATTGGGAATTATACAGATGTTTTCAGGGCTGACTATTTCTGATGGGAGAGGGGGTTGGGGGGGGGGCCGGAATTTACCTGGGAATATCTCTCCATGGAGGGATTTTGTATGGAAGAAAGGGGTTGTCCATGAAGGAAAATCCCCACTCATAGGCTGCGAAGTAATAATTTTAGTTCGTTTCAACACTTGCAGTAGAAAACCCTTGCTTTCTTTTCAAAAGATTTTTAGTTTAAAATAAACTAATATACGATTTTAGTAATAAAGTTGGATTTTAGTATGCCTAGTAGCTTTAGAGAAACAAGAGTAAACAGTCTTCCACCGCCAACTTGTTAACTAACCATATTAGCTAGCGATTTTCTGTTAGCCCTTGAAACAAAATGAAAGCAAACAATAATTGTTAGCTAACAATCCTCAAAGCATATTAATGGGGTGTGAAATACAGAAAAAAAAACAAGCTAGGAAAACTCAAACATCACTTGTGTATTATACAGACGACATCGGAGAGGTAAAGCTAGGTCAACTCACAATGTCATTCTATCGTCGTAAGCCATTTTCATAGACTGATGTGGGCGCATGATCAGAAGAAGAAGAGAGAAGGAGGAAAGGGCGCATGATCAGAAGAAGAAGAAGAATACGGAGAATTAAGTCTTTTTGTTCACCGTTATAGATGAATAAACTGATTTAGCCGATGGAATGAAGTCCTATTCCTAGAAGTTAAGTTAGAATAAAAGAATGAGGTATAATGTTTACCAGGATATTGAACACTTTTCAGTCACTTTTCAGCCAAAACACTTTTCAGTCATTTCTCGTTAAATTGACAATACTCTCCAAAACATCACTTGTGTATTATACAGTACATAATCACCCCATCTCCTCCAATTCACAAATCCCATTACCCCTTTTTTTTCAAATGTTAATCAAAACATTTCCGATTGTAAAAAGCATGTTTAACCATCTTGCTTGGAAAGGTATCCATAAGTACCAAAATAATTGAATATTTGGGCAGCTAAAAAAGACGCACCGGTTTTTCTGGCATAGATTTACCCTAAAAAAAAAAAAACATGTATATCATGAAAAAGAAATCTAGTCCACGTAAATTATGTAAAAAAAAAAACTTGTCTGGTAGGTTTTGTATAATTCCATATTCAATTGACATCAATAGCAATGATCAGTCTAGTGGAAAGGTGCCAGGGAAAGGTGCCATGGAATGTAAAGTGGGACAAATAACACAGGATGGAACATAATCTACCCAAATTCCATATGTACGAAAATTGACGAATCCATTCAAAGTTTTCAAAGTTAATAATATGTAGTGTACTATAAACAGTGTGTTAAAACATAATGAAAATTGGAATGCAGTGTATGAACATTATATAGAGTTTTTGCTTGAGTACATTATAGCTTGCCAAGTTTTTTAAAAAACCGACTAATCAAGTCATCATATGGACTAACCGCCAGCTCTCTCTAACCGACTGACACACAAAAAAATGAGTGTCACATTAGAAAACCCGTTTGGTAGGGCAAGTATCATTCGTAGTAATAGGTGACCGACCCTGACAAGCCAATGTACTGGTTAAACTACACGCATATCCATGCCTCAGGCTTGTGTAAATACATGTGTATTTTAAAGTGCGTACACCCTTACTACTAACATCATTCAGCCAGCCCCCCCCCCTTATGGGCACCCATGCAGAGCACTGCTTAGAGAGTAGATGGTCCAACATAAAATTCATAGGGTAGAATTTATAGAAGTATAACTAAGAGTAAAGGCAAGATTTTACAAAATTTTGTGGTCAGGTTTCGCCGATAACCAAATTTACACTATTTTCGATCCACACGATTTTTTTTTAGAACTGACTAAATAGCAAAAACTAGCGAGAATCAGGACATTTTCATTGTTCTATCTTTGTGCAGCAATATAAATCACGGATAATTACTTTTAGTCAAGGCCGTATCCAGGGGTGGGGGAGGGATACCGGGTTCGACCCCTTCCCCCCAATTTTTTGTCAGACTCATAGAAACGTAAGAAAAATGCATATATCCAAATTATTTAGGTGTTTTTTAATTTTTTTGTAAATCTTGATAAAGCAGTGAATAAATACAACAAAATAAACACTTAATTAAACAAACACACTCCGAATATTTCGGTCCCACGTCCGGGAGCCTTTCTCAACGGAAAAAAAGGGGAGAAAATGAAACAAAAAATATTCTTTTTTAAAAAAACTTAACTTACATCGAAATACAACATACTAAACACACAAAGAGAAAGACAAAAGAAAAAAATATAAATAAATAAGTAGGAACAAAACAATGTATAAATGGAAATATATTAAATAAAACTTCCATGCACTGGCGTATAAACAAAATCGAATGTCCATAATGATACACTCGTCTCCTCACAGTGTATAAAATCTACGCCAGTGCAGTGCAGTGAATGTATAAAATACGCCAGTGCATGGAAGTGTCATTTAATGTGAGTTTTTGTTCCTACTTATTTATTTATATTTCTTTTCTTTTTTCTTTCTCGCGGACGTGGGGCCTAAATATTCGGAGTGTGTTTATTTAATTAAGTGTTTATTTTGTTGTATTTGTTCACTGCTTTATGAAAATTAAAACCCGTTTTTCTTGCTTAATTTTTCGTACTTTTACATCTTGTCTCCGTTGTTTGGATTATTTTGATGGATTTTGCACACGACAAAGGCTATGGGACGACAAAGGCTATGGGAAAACATGGAATGAAATAGGAGGGTAAAACTCTCCTCGACTTAGATTATACAAATAATTTGAAATGTCTTAGATATAAATGTAAGCAAATTGAAAGAATATTTGAGAGTTCAGGGTGCAAGAATAGGTTTACAAATTAACATTAACAAGACAAAGTCGCTTGGACAAGGAACAGATGACAATGAGTAGGACCGTGATGCTAAGTACCCGTTACCTAGAATCCATCAAGTGGATAGCTTTATCTACCTGGGTAGAATTATTAGTAGATGGTGGGTGTAGTAAAGATGTAAAAGTAAAATAGCCAGGGCACAGGGTGTTTTTCCTCGGCTGGAAAAAGCTTGGAAGAATAGGAAGATAAGTCTGCGAACTAATATTAGAATATGGGGAGCCATGGTTATGAGAGTGCGGAAGTTTTGCTTTGAAATGTGGCTGATGAAGATTCTTGGCCGATCGAAGACCGGACAGTCTTAACTAATCATTCGACTGACCGTAGGTCAAACAGTAAGCTGTGCAAATAGTGTGGTTCGATTCCCTTTTCTAGGGCTATAATGAAAGAATGATTTGGATGCCTAGGTCACATCTTACAAATGAAGGATCATTGATTACCAAAGACTGCGTTTAGTAGCCATTCATCTGGGGTCTGACGAAATGCAGGTCGTCCCCGATAAGGATAGGGAGATGTTATAAGAAAGGATTTAATGGCAATTGAACTGTAAAGGAAGGGCTACAAAGTAAGGCTTTGATTAGATTAGGACAGACGAGGAACGTGCGCTGTGTTGGCCTCAGGTGGCTTAGTGCTGCAGTGAGCTGTTAAAGAGTAGTAGTAAGAAGCAATAAAACCAGCAAAGCTAGCTAATTGCTAGGAAACTGGATCTTTAGGACATTAACTTATACACTACTAATACTAACAACTCACCGCAGCACCAAGCCGCCTGAGGCCAACACAGCTACGAACGCTTCTCCTCCATCCCAATCTGTTCAAAGCCTCCCTCTTTACACCTTCCCCAGAAGTTCCCGTTTCCCTTAAATCTTTCTTTATGATATCCTCCCACCCTAACCGCGGACGACCTGCTTTCCGATTAATCCTTGACGGTTGGCAAAAACGGCAATCTGTCATCATTCATCCGCAGAACGTGCCCAAGCCATCTCAACCTTTCTCTAATTATAGCTCTAGAAAGCGGGATAGAACCGCATTTTTCGTAAAGCCTACTGTTAGAAAAACGGTCAGTCAGCCGGGTACCCAGAACAACCCGTAGGGAATTTCTCTGGAAAACATCAAGCAAATCTTCATCCGCTTTTCGGAGCGCCCATGCTTCAGAACCATATTTGACCACTATCATCACTGTAGCTTCCAATATTCTAATCTTGGTTTGCAAGAGGTTTTTAAGTAATACTGTAAAAAATGTTTGCTCCTTATGGGTTTTCACGTAAAAGTTTAAATAAGAATCAATTATACTAAAGAAAGCAACTTCTATGTTTACATGTGAGCGACTAAAAGTCTACTTCTAACTAGGGTTGCCGCCCGATGACAAAAAATATCACAAGATTTTAGTGATTTTCTGGTTGATTTAGTGATTTCCTTCAATAATCTAGTGATTTTTATGTAACTTTAGTGATTATTTTTGTTTTGGCAATACGCACCATCACTAGAAATAGTGATAAATCACTGGGGGGGGGGGGCTGCTATTCACACTCTTAACCTGCCTAAGTTCTACTAAACCAACTGCTTAATATTCAGAATTATAGTATGATATATTTCAATTTTTATTTATAATCAAAATATTCGTCAAAATCAAAGTGACAGGGATAGTATTCGCTTTGATAATTCCACTATTAAAAAATAGTCTTAAACACGTACTTCACTGTCAAAAACTAATCTAGCAAAACTTCCAGCGATTGCCGCATTCATTACACAGAACAAATGTTGTCATAGGTTCATCAGCACTTCTTGTTTGTAACTAAAAAAAAGACAATCAATAATTGACAGCTATTAATGGACTCAAAAAGTTTATGTTTGATAACTTGTTGACTCAAAAGCTTCCCATAACTCAAGTTCAAATTTGTTTAAATGTTGTATCCAAAACCAAACTGTATTAAATCTAACGTTTTCATATGGAGTCGTGGGTTCGAATCCGAAACCCGACAGTAATTTTTTGTAAGAACAAAATCATATTTTGAGATTTGTTTGGGACCATTTTTCAATTTTTTTTAAACGAGGATATATACACAATTGACCAACTATTCGTTTTAAGACAAACCCTTGAACACAGGGCAAAACACCAGAAACCAAAAGTGTCTCTATTCATATATTTTATTACAGCTTTTGATTCTGTTCTAAGCGATGGAGTCTGGAAGGCCATGACAGAGGATGGAGTACCAGGCAAGATAGTCTGACTTATCCAAGCATACTACCAGCATACGCGAGCCCAAATTCAGATTGGTGGAGAACTCTCCTCGATGTTCCAAATTGATTTTGGTATCTGACAGGGATGTATATTGTCTCCCGTCTTATTTAATTTCGTGATCGACTGGATTATGACCAGAGGAATGACGACTTTTTCAGGCGTTGAAGGAAGTCCCAATTTTGTGATCACCGATCTGGACTACACCTACGCCAGAAGCCCAATCTGTGCTATCGAAGGTGGCTGAAGAATCCTCTCTGGTCGGCCTGAAAATAAGCTCCCTGAAGACAAAAGTCATGGCGTCCGGTATATCATCTCAAGACCCCCTCAATTTTACTAGAACAGTCGCCCATAGACGAGATACAAGAATTTAAGTACCTAGACTCTCTGTTAGACCCAATAGGAAGATGCACATCAGAAATAGAGTCAAGAATTGCTTCAGCAACTGGAGTCTTCACCCAACTAAATCTATCTCTGTGGAATCAAAAATACATTTACCTAAAGATCAGAATAAAGATATGACATGTTTTTATTTGGTCTGTCCGACTAGACGGATATGATACATGGAATATGAAAGTATTCAAAATTCTAGTCTTCAGTGTAGTTGACAATTCGTGTTTAAGGATAATAATTGATAATAAGCTCCGTAATCGTGTCAGTAATGACGAACACCACCAAATCTGTTATCAGCGTTTTGATTTTGCCACTATAATTAAACAAAGACGACTCCTATGGTTCGGTCAACACTTCGCCGCCCTCACCACCTTTGTCAACAAAGCCCTCAAATGTAACCATCTTGCGGTATGGAAAAAGCGACATGGGGGACAAAAGAAAACGTGGCTCGCCTGCATCAAGGCTGACCTACACCCAATCGGTGGCTTCAAGAAGTATGAAGAAAGAAGAACGAAAGATTTATTTAAATAAAAAAACATATCAACAATAAATTATTACTTCCTCCCCTAAAAAGCAAAGCTTGTCCGTGGGGGAGGTAGAGAAAACAAGATCCTTAAAACAAAGAACACTTGTCCACCGATCCCACTAATACCATCACACTAAACAATATATACAAAATAATATCATATATTATATTTCCTCTGGGAACATCATATCAACAAAACCCCCGCAATCAATAAATCAATCAAAACTCATATTCAGCAAAAAGCAGTTCCTTAATGATTTTTCTAAAGATATTGGGGTCACCAATAGTGTTAATATCACTATTCGAACTATTCCATTTCCGCGTACCTCTATAAAAAACAGAAAAACATGAACGGGAAGATATACCTATAGGTACACAGAAGTCCGCGCTACGCCTTGTATCATGAGAATGAACAGTAGACCTAATGGACAATAAATCATCAAAACAACGAGGCTGAACATCCTGCTGCAGTCCAAAAATAAACCACAATACATAGAACTCACGAAGGCCTGCAGCCGGAAAAATTTTAAAAGTTGGGTAAATTTCTCGAACAGACATACGTGGAGATATACCGGACTCAGCATCTGGAGAGGATGAAATAAGTTACTTGATATTAACCAATTCAGAGCCAAGATTTAGAAAAACTCTAATTGATGTATATAACGAATCGTGGAAGCAAAGTACTTTTCCCAAAATATGAAAGAAGTCAATAAGTACTTCTGTGAATAAACCGAAAAACCACCAGAAATGCTATCTTCTTACAGGACTATATAACTCTTACCCGTCCTTGGGAAAATTATGGAAAAGATGATGAAGAAAGGGCTTGAATGGTTTTGCGAATGTAATGGCCTCTTTCCGCAACAGCAGTGTAGTTATAGGAATGGCTTCAACCCGATTGATTGTATTCTCATGCTGGAGGAGGCTATTAAAAATGCTAAAAGTCAAAAGAAGGTCCTCGTAGCAGCATTTGTTGACTTCGAATCTGCTTTTGACAAAATATTAGAGAAGAGGCTATGTCAGATTTTAAAAACAATGGACTTCACAGATAAATTCATCTATTTCATCTCTGATTTTCTTAATAATAGTACATTCAAAGTGAAGATCAATGAAGCTACATCCCCTACTCGTAGACTCCATCAGGGTTTACTACAAGGATCGCCAGTTAGCCCACTTCTTTTCCTCCTCTTTCCATCCGAGCTCTAATTTTCAAGTGAGACTTTAGGGCTAGCAGTCTTTGCAGATGACCTCACCATGTGAGAAGTAGGATATAGCAACAATGAAGCAACTGGAAAGTTAAACAGTGCTCTGATCGAATAAGTTAGATTCTCTAAAGAATTCGGAATGGGCGTATCAGCCCAAAAAACAAAATCAATTATGCTGAATAACAAAAACATTTCCACTCCAATGGGTGAAATAATTATTGGAGGAGAGAGACTTGATATAGTAAAAAAAAGCAGATTACTGAGATTGAAAATAGGTCTTCTAAGGACTTGGAATAAACAAGTAGACGTGATGAAAGGGGTCTGCCTGAAAAGGATTGTAATTCTTAAAAAGACTTGCCTCTACAGAATGGGGAAACTCACGAACTGTGTTAGGAACTTTTTACAAACAATATATAAGGCCAAAAATGGAGTATGGGATAGTTGCTTATGGCCATACAAATAAAAAAAACATGATGAAACTGGAAACTATCCAGAACATGGCACTGCGACTGGCTCTTGGCTTGTACCCACACACTTCTAGTGATCGCACTAGGAAACTAGCAGGAGTTGTCCCTATAAGCGAGAGAATAGCCAAAGCCACTGTTAAATATTATACCAGGATCCAAGCCTACGGGGAGCGGCATTCCATTTTCATTCTTTGTCTTGGGTGTGCTAGGCAGCAGAATAAAATCGGGATTGCATCATGGCAAGCTTTTTCAGCACTCTGTCCAAACTGGTCATTGGATAAAATTCAGCTTGATTCTTTTAAGTTCCCTCCTCCATGGAAGTTTTGCCAACCAAATGTCTGCCTTAAGCTTATACAACACAAAAAGGAGAATATCCCACATCGACTAATTATGGCTGTATTTTTAAGAAACAAGGCTACAGAGTTTAAAGATCATCTGCACATTTATACTGATGGATCCCTAGTAGGGAATAAATCTAACGCAGCAGCAGTAATTCCACAGACCTCTGTCCATTCAAAAGCCTCTCCCACTGAACTCCTCAGTTTTGACGGCTGAACTGGCAGCAATAGTTGAATCACTAGAGGCGGTCAAAAATATTCCTCTCTATTTCAGCAAAGTAGCAATTTTCTCGGATTCTCAGACTGCTCTTAAACTAATCTAAACCTTAACCTGGAACGAAAAGGACACTGATTTGCAGGAGATAAGAGAACAGCTTGACTCTCTATACAAGATTGACATAGCAGTGGCTTTCCAGCATATTCCTAGCCATGTAGGGATCCACTATAACGAAAAAGTGGACATTCATGCCGCAGAGACTGCAAAGTCGATCAACCCACAGCTTGCTCAAAATTTTTCAATCGCACTTAGAGATGCAATTAGAAACCGCCATCCTTATAGAAATCCTCCTCTTGCTTTGTTTCCAATTTTCAAAGTGCATGAAATGAATCGTGCGTGCCTCAGAATTTAAGACATAGCAGTAATAGTTAAGAGAGAACAATTCAGATAAAAGTGCTTTAGTGATCGCTAATGTAGAATCTACAAATTGACTAAGGAAACTTTGCAACACCTTTTCTTTGAATGAGCTGCAAGTACCCCTGGAATTTATAAACTACTTAGGCCTACCCTATCCCAAAATTTTTAACTTCCACCAGATATTAACCTGATTGTGGATGCTCCCTTGCCAGCCTCTATTGAAAAGAAGTTTTACAGAGAGGCAATTGATGTGTTAATGAATTTAGATGTTCCTTGACTGAGTAATATCTTCCGAAGTATTGTAACTTTTAATGATGAGGGGTCGACAAGCAGAAGAAGGGGAGAGTCCTGTCGCAAGAGCCATAGAGGTACCTCCCTAGTTTTCTCTTAAATTGTGGGGACATGGTTGCAGGAACCTATGCATCCAGTGTTTGGCCCTTCTGAGCCTGTCCATTTAGTGTTCTCCCCCCCTTTGAAGATTTTAAACTTAATGATATGGAGGAGAATCCACCAACTTGGAGGCCAGAAAGACACCAAATGTTGGAGCCCAAGTGATTTCTAATGAAGAAGAAGAAAAGTGCAGTTGGAAGCCGAAAGGAGTCCGTTTAGGATTCCAGGTGCTTATTTTTGAAGAAGAAGACCCGCTAAAATTCTTACGGCATGATTTTGTAGAACTCTTATTGGTTTTAGGATAGAAGAAAAAGTAGAGAGCCAAATACTCGAACAATAAAGTATATACAGGTATTTATAAAGAAAAATAAAGATGGCGAAGGACAATGTTGGAGTTTCTTCATTATACCGAGATTTCTTGCCAAAATTTTGCTAGTTAAAGTTACATGTTCCTTAAAAGATAGAGTTTCATCTATTACAATCCCAAGGTATTTAAAAGACGCAGTCCGTTTTATAACGCCATTGGGCATATCTAATTCCTTGATCCATGTGTAAAAGTTTGATGATCGCGAGAAAATAATAAAGTTAGACTTAGCCATGTTAATCCTTAATTTATTTACCCTTAGCCATGCTGTAATTCTATTAACTGATTCCTTCATGGAATGGACGAAAATGTACGAAAATGGGAAAAGTCCTGGCTCGATTTGATTGAGCCACTCGCAAACAACCGAGACTCTTGCCTTACTACAATGACGAAGCTACTGGAAGCCAGGGAGAGCGGAGATGCTTGAGTCCTGCTACAAGTAAGTAAGTAAGTAAGCATTATGCCTCTTTGAAGCTTCAACTAGAGTTGTCCACTACCCCTTTTCTTAAAAATATTGTAAACATTATAGCTAGAAAAAAGGCATTAAATACTTAACAGCTACCAACTGAGCTATTTAGAAACTTGAACAACGAACTACTCCCTTCAAGTTTTCAGGGATTTTGACGTCGAAGAAATCGATTAGCAAATTTGAATGCTTTAAGCAAACCAAAATGACCCAAATTATTAAAACAACCCGAATAAAGCATTTTCATGTGTAATAGATTACTATTAATTGAGTCATACAGAAACTTAAGTAATTAAACACTCTTTTCAAGTTTTTGGGGATTTTAACTTCGAAGAAATCCATCGACACGCTTGTAAACAATCAATTTAGAGCCTTAAATAATGACCAAAGACAGAATTACCCCCCCCCCCAAAAAAAACAAAACAACAACAAAAAACAACAATATGCGACACGCGTATTTGCAACTGCTACACTTGCATTGTTGTTTTCTTTGGAGAAGAAAGCGAGAATTATAACGGAGCTTTTATTGGAGCTAAGAAGCAGCAAAACTAATAAACGTTGAAAAACGAGAATACAAAAAATAAACACAAAAAAAGAAGAAATTGAGAATTATAACGAAACTTTTATTGGAGCTAAGAAGCAGCAAAGCTTATAAAAGTTGAAGGAGAAGGAAAAAAGAGAGGCATAAAAAGAAGAAATTAAGGATTATAATGGAGCTTTTATTGTAGCTTAGAAGCAGCAAAACTGATAAAATTTGAAGAACGAGAAGACAAAAAGAGAGACACAAAAAAGAGAAGAAAGTGAGAATTACAACGGAGCTTTTATCGTAGCCTAGAAACACTTTTATCGTAGCCTAGAAACAGCAAAACTGATAAAAGTTGAAATACGAGAAAACAAATAGAGAAGAAAGTGAGAATTATATCGGAGCCTTTATCGGAGCTAAGAAGCAGCAAAACTGATAAAAGTTGAGGAACGAGAAAACAATAAGAGCGACACAAAAAGAGAAGAAAGTGAAATTTATATCGGAGCTTTAATCGTAGCTTAGAAGCAGCGAAACCGATAAAAGTTGAATAAGAAAAAGAAGGAAAAAAGAGAGACACACAAAGAGAAGAAAATGAGAATTACAACGGAGCTTTTGCCGTAACTTAGAAGCAGCAAAACTGATAAAAGTTGAAGAACGAGAAAACAAAAGAGAAGAAAGTGAGAATTATACCGGAGCTTTTATCGGAGCTAAGAAGCAGCAAAACTTCATAAATGTTGAAGAACGAGAAGACAAAAAGAGAGACACAAAAAGAGAAGAAAGTGAAAATTACAACAGAGATTTTATTGGAGCTAAGAAGCAGCAAAACTGATATACGCTGAAGAACAAGAAGACAAAAAACAGACACAAAAAGAGATGAAAGTGAGAATTATAACGGAGCTTTTATCGGAGCTAAGAAGTAGCAAAGCTGATAAAACTTAAAGGAGAAGGAAAAAAGAGAGGCATAAAAAGAAAAAAGTAAGGATTATAATGGAGCTTTTATCGTACCTTAGAAGCAGCAAAACTGATAAAATTTGAAGAACGAGAAGACAAAAAGAGAGACACAAAAAGAGAAGAAAATGAGAATTACAACGGAGCTTTTATCGTAGCCTAGAAACAGCAAAACTGATAAAAGTTGAAATACGAGAAAACAAATAGAGAAGAAAGTGAGAATTATATCGGAGCTAAGAAACAGCAAAACTGATAAAAGTTGAAGAACGAGAAGACAAAAAGAGAGACACAAAAAGAGAAGAAAGTGAAATTTATATCGGAGCTTTTATCGTAGCTTAGAACCAGCGAAACCCATAAAAGTTGAATTAGAAGAAGAAGGAAAAAAGAGAGACACACAAAGAGAAGAAAATGAGAATTACAACGGAGCTTTTGTCGTAACTTAGAAGCAGCAAAACTGATAAAAGTTGAAGAACGAGAAAAAAAAGAGAAGAAAGTGAGAATTATACCGGAGCTTTTACTAAGAAGCAGCAAAACTCATAAATGTTGAAGAACGAGAAAACAAAAAGAGAGACACAAAAAGAGAAGAAAGTGAGAATTACAACGGAGATTTTATTGGAGGTAAGAAGCAGCAAAACTGATAAACGCTGAAGAACAAGAAGACAAAAAGACAGACACAAAAAGAGAAGAAAGTGAGAATTATACCTGAGCTTTTATCGGAGTTAAGAAGTAGCAAAACTGATAAACGTTGAAGAACATGAAGACAAAAAGAGACAGAAAAAGAGAAGAAAGTGAGAATTACAACGGAGGTTTTATCGTAGATTAGAAGCAGCAAAACTGATAAAAGTTGAAGAACGAAGAAACAAAAAGAGAGACACAAAAAGAGAAGAAATTGAAATTTATAACGGGGCTTTGATCGTAGCTTAGAAGCAGCGAAACCGATAAAAGTTGAAGAAAAACAAGAAAGGAAAAAGAGCGACACAAAAAGAGAAGAGAGTGAGAATTATAACGGAGCTTTTATCGCAGCTAAGAAGCAGCAAAACTGATAAAAGATGAATGAGAAGGAAAAAAGAGAGACACAAAAAGAGAAGAAAGTGAGAATTATAACGGAGCTTTTATCGCAGCTAAGAAGCAGCCAAACTGCTAAAAGTTGAAGAAGAAGGGAAAAAGAGAGATACAAAAAGAAAAGAAACTGAGAATTAGAACAAGGCTTATATCGTGGCTAAGAAGCAGTAAAACTGATAAAAGTTGAAGAAGGAGAAGGTAAAAGAGAAATAAGAAAAGAGAAGAAAGTGGGAATTAAAACAGATCATTTTCCATAGTTTGGAGACAGTAAAGCTGATAAAAGTTCACCTCCTTTACAGGCGTGGTCATCATCACAAGGTAACAGCTCATAGTCTTAAATAAATTAGCATTGCACACCCAAAATTATGCAAATGTATGAATGGATGATAGAAAATAGTGCAAAGGAAAATGAAGGTTTCTGGAACTAGATAAAAAAATATCAATTTTTAGGGGCCAATATGACTAATTGAATACTAAAATGTTGAACTTCACTTAAGAATTTTCATTAAGTATTTTGCACAAGATATTCACTACACTGTCGAGTTATATTCTTAATAATTATCTCTTATCTTAAATCAACTTATAATTATTCTCTTTCAGTTGGAGTTCTCTTTATTCTCTTTCAATATGTTTATATACATATATACAAATCAAGTTGTTTGCTGTTCGGCAGCCTCTCGTAAAACAAATTCCTGCTTTGGCAATGCATTCATTATTGTCAAGTTAAAATTTAACCCTTTAGATATTAGGTTGCTAATACCGAATGAAATAGTTTTTTTTTACGCTGAGCTATTTGCAAAGACCGTCACACAGCAATGAGAAACTGTCTCTCCTTATGATATCCAAATTAGACAGGTTAGTACTTTCATTTATTTGGATAAATGAAAGAGCAGGAAGTTGTACTGGGCAACCCTCTCTCATATTAGACAGTTTCTGTTCTTTTTAAGTTTCAACACCGCCCTCTATTTTCGTTTAAAATACTTGCGTAGATTTAATTCACAGGGGCTGCGGAAGAGGCACTTGATTTCAGTTTGAATAGTGATTCTTTTTCAAATTCAAGTTCCTACATAGATACTGCTGAAGATTTAATACGTTTTTCTTAAGAATACAAAAATAAAATAAAAAGTAGTACTTTATTAGAATTATCCTGAAGTCCCTATTTTAAGAAAAAATTTATCGAAAATATAAGAAACACAGGCCTGTTACAGATGACACCACTATTTTATGATATACAAACTATAGATGACACCAAAGTATTTGTCAAAGTCGTTCGTTTTGTTTCAAATTTCCCACACACACACACGCTTTTCTTTTTCAAATTTCCTGACATTCCGCACACCCCAAATATGAGCTATAAGCCCGTTTACTTTTTTCTTAAGAGAAAGGAGCGTCCAATTGTATAAGCTTTCATAAAACGGGGCTCAGAACGGCTATTCAACAAACAGCAAAACAGAACTTGCACCTTCCCTTTCTTGAAATACCGGGTTTGGTTCGTCAACGGTGGGATTTGGAAACGGTTGCTTAATTTGTAGAGACAGCTAGCCCTGATCGATCAGTAAAAGCTAAACGCTTTCCAGGTAAAACATCATCACAGATTAGGTTAGGTTGCAAAATGTGATTTTTTAAAATATTTAAGTAAAAACGATCAGAATTACTTAGTTCATTATAAATGGGGCTTAAATAGGTTTCTCCCGTGTCT
>NW_028300247.1:0-5000 GCF_049724085.1 Artemia sp. Qi Xiang Cuo
TGTTCGTTCAAAAAGCGAGGATAATAAATAATTGTTATACCTTTTAAAATAGCCTTACGGGGTTTGAGGGGCTCTGTCGTTTTATTCCGTGTGATTTTTTCTTTACATGGTGTTCGTTCAAAAAGTGAGGATTTCTGTTAAATAAATAATTCTTATATTTTTTTTCCGTTCGATTGAAAGCAAGGATTTCTGTTAAATAAATAATTGTTATACTTTGATTTTGTCAATGCTATCCCAAGTATCTGTCAATAGATGTCGATAGAGAATTGATTAATTATTATACATAGATTTTCTATATGTTAACATATATATCCAATATATGATTTATTTAAATCCTTTTCTTACATCTCCGATGTTTTAATAGACTTTATAAACGTTAAATATGCTAGCCTACTCTAAAAATAATGAACATATAACAATGTAAAGTATAATATATTTTTAATGAAATAATGTCATATAGAATTGAACAACATTGGACATTTTGAATCTGCTCCATAAAATGCATCTCCATGAACTCTCTTGATAGTATATCTCTTTTCTTCTCTCAGTTCATAATCAGTAGAATAATCATTATTCCATTTTGACTCATACACAATTTTTATACGTGTTTCATCGACAGGGTCAATATACTTTTTGTCTTTGGTATTATTTGATTCATTGACTGTTTGATCAATCTCAGTAACGTTTGCTGGTACTTTCTTTTTCATCGATTCATCTTTATATTCCTTAGTGATATTTTCTGCCAATGCCCTTTTTATTTTTCTAGCAATTTCACTGTCTATTATCAGACTATTTTTACACAGGTAACAGTTCCGGCACATAGACAGGATATGGTTTATGATATTATTAGAAGAGTAGGTATTTCTTGTCGTCTTTGTTTTCATTTGAATTCTAATACTCAACTTCTGACGATATGGTTTAACACTGGGTAACATGTTACCACAAGCACTAGCAAGAAGATGCCTCTCTTCATCAACTATTATTTTTATGTTGGCATTCTCTTTGAGTGCAATCATCTCCGGAGATCTCAATCTTGCATATCTTCCATCATAAGAGTTGAATTTTTTTGGTACTCCAAAGAAATTCAATTCCTTACTGTCATGACAACGCACGCATACGTTTCCGATAGTGCTGCCACCTGTACTTATTTCATAGTTTAAATACTTCTCTTTGTCAGCATTTAATGCTACAATAACACTGTCATGTGGACACATTTTCTTACAATTCTCCATCTTTACTTTTTAGAGATATTAGTTATGTTTTTATCTTACCACTGCGTAAAAAATACTGATTTAATACATGCAATAAACTAGGAAGTGTCGATAACCGCCCATAGAGCAATAGGGGGAAAGCCACATCATGTCTCAGGGACAAGCATAGAGTACAATTCATTCAAGAAATTATGAAAATATTTGTAAGTAAGTAATAAACACGTTTTGAAACTACATGGTATTTGCATGCCTTTCCTTGGCACCTTTCCAAAAACGAGCGGGGATCCCCTACTGGCTCCTACACATTGCAAAAAGTGAGCAGTACGAAAACTTGACACCTTTCCAAACGTGAGGGGAGTCCCCACTGATTCCTACACATTGCAAAAAGTGAGCAGTACGAAAACTCCACGTTTTCAACCAGACTGGTTTTTTAGAGACCAATCAGGAGAGACATGCAAAGTCAACATAGCTTTATTTCATTTTTTTAAGGTTAATTTAGACGATGTTATGTGCGCGCACGTAACCTCGTCTAAATTAACCTTAAAAAAAATGAAATAAAGCTATGTCGACTTTGCATGTCTCTCCTGATTGGTCCCTAAAAAACCAGTCTGGTTGAAAACGTGGAGTTTTCGTACTGCTCACTTTTTGCAATGTGTAGGAACCAGTGGGGAATCCCCGCACGTTTGGAAAGGTGCCAAGTTTTCGTACTGCTCACTTTTTGCAATGTGTAGGAACCAGTGGGGGATCCCCGCTCGTTTTTGGAAAGGTGCCAAGGAAAGGCATGCAAATAGCATGTAGTTTCAAAACGTGTTTATTACTTACTTACAAGTATTTTTATAATTTCTTGAATGAATTGTACTCTATGCTTGTCCCTGAGACATGATGTGGCTTTCCCACTATTACTCTATGGGCGGTTATCGACACTACCTAGTTTATTGCATGTATTAAATCAGTATTTTTTACACAGTGGAACGATAAACACATAACTAATATCTCTAAAAGAGTGAAGATGAAGCATTTTAAGAAAGTGTGTTCAAATGATAGTGTTATTGTAGCATTGAATGCTGTACAGGAGAAGTATTTAAACTATGAAATAAGTACAAGTGGTAGTACTATCCGAATCGTATGCGTGCGTTGTCATGACAGAAAGGAATTGAATTTCTTTGGAGTACCAAAAAAAATAATCTCTTATGATGGTGGATATGCGAGATTGAGATCTCCGGAGATGATTACACTCAAAGAGAATGCCAACATAAAAATAATAGTTGATAAAGAGGGTCATCTTCTTGCTAGTGCTTGTGGTAACATGTTACCCAGTGTTAAACCATATCGTCAGCTTTCGGTTATTAGCATTCAAATGAAAGCAAAGACGAAAAGAAATGCCTACTCTTCTACTAATATCATAAACCATATCCTGTCTATGTGCCCGAACTGTTGCTTGTGTACTAATAGTGTGATAATAAACAGTGAAATTGCTAGAAAAATAAAAAGGGCATTGGCAGAAAATATCACTAAGGAATATAAAGATGAATCGATGAAAAAGAAAGTACCAGCAAACGTTACTGCCATTGATCAAACAGTCAATGAATCAAATAATACCAAAGACGAAAAGTATATTGACCCTGTCGATGACACACCTATAAAAATTGTGTATGAGTCAAAATGGAATAATGATTATTCTACTGATTACGAACTATGAGAAGACAATAGCTATACTATCAAGAGAGTTCAGGGCGAAGCATTTTATGGAACAGATTCAAAATGTCCAAAGTTATTCAATTCTACATGACATTATTTCATTAAAAATATATTATACCTTACATTGTTATGTGTTCATTATTTTTAGAGTAAGCTAGCATATCGAACGTTTAGAATGTCTATTAAAACATCGGAGATGTAAGAAAAGGATTTACATACATCATATATTGGATAGATAGGTTAACATAGAGAAAATTTAGGTATAAAAATGAATAAATTCTCTATCGACATCTATTGACAGATACTTGGGATAGCATTGACAAAATCAAAGTATATCAATTATTTATTTAACAGAAATCCTCGCTTTCAATCTAACGGAAAAAAAATATAATAATTATTTATTTAACAGAAATCCTCAATTTTTGAAAAAACACCATGTAAAGAAAAAAACACACGTAATAAAACGACAGAGCCCCTCAATCCCCGTAAGGCTATTTTAAAAGGTATAACAATTATTTATTATCCTCGCTTTTTGAACGAACACCATGTAAAGAAAAAATCACACGGAATAAAACGATAGAGCTCGAAACCCGTAAAGCTATTTTAAAAGGTATAACAATTATTTATTTAACAGAAATCCTCGTTTTCAATTGAACGGAAAAAATATAAGAATTATTTATTTAACACAAATCCTCGCTTTTTTAACGAACACCATGTAAAGAAAAAATCACACGGAATAAAACGACTGATAATTTCTTGAATGAAGTATCTGTACTGTATATCCAAGAGGTGAAATCAATAAAGAGTTTGTTACTTACTTACAAATATTTTCATAATTTCTTGAATTAAATTTCTACATCCTATATCTAAGTTATGAAAACAATTAAGAATTTGTTACTTACTTAGAATTTTCTCATAATTTCTTGAACGAAATGTTTTTTTTGTTTATCCAGCAGGTGAATTCAAGAAAGAATTTGCTACTTACTTACAATTTTTTCATAATTTCTTTAATGAAATTTCTGTATTGTGTGTCCAAGAGGTGACCTCAAGAATGAGTGTGTTACCTATTTACAATTCCTTCATAATTTCTTGAATGAAATTTCAGTATTGTGTATCCAATAGTTGATTTCAAGAAAGAAATTGTACTTGCCTACAATAGAACTATTCTAAAGAATAAAGACGGGTTAAGCTTAAGATTTTTATTGCTTAAACGTATTAACAGATTTTTTTTGAGAAAAAAAACACAACAACAAATGTTTACATAAAAAAAAATAGTACTTAGAGTTCACTCTTAAACATCCACAAACGATGGTCCCATGATATAGAATAGTTTTTACCATGTCTTATGGATTTATCACGATCAGGTATGTTCTTAGGTATCCACTGTGCGAAGAAATTAACCTCGTCTTCAGGACGGTGATAACGCCCTTCAAATTTAGGACACTTATACTCTTCTAGATTGAAAAGTGGAATCCTAGGGTCATACTTTTGAATTAAAACATTATCTGTAGGTACGTTACCCTTTACGTAGAGTACTTCGACTCTGAAAAAGCTGCAAATTTCACTGACTTCCTCCTGAACATCTCTCAGTTCCCGACCACCATTATCAAGTGGTCTAATCACTCTATCGTAAAATCTACGTCTGTTTATTTCACGTAATATAGTACTCCACAAGCTTTTATCATACTCAAACATATTATAGTTTACTATCCAATGATAACAATCAATTTCTTCGAGTTCCATAGACAATAATAAAAATGCACATTCAAATATAACACCACAAGATGATTTTTTCAAACTGATAAATTCTGTGTCATACAATCCTATCATCTTGGAAGTTATTAATGTAGTTGTTAAGTAGAAAATACTTCATCGAACTTTTATATCTTCGCTCAAGGTTGAATGGATTTATGGCTAGGGGGATGAGTCCTAAAACCATCTGAATTCATTGTGAGGAGGAGTCATAAAACCCCTGGAAGTCATTGAGGGAAGGAGTCATTGAACTCTCGGTAACTAATAAATTCATTAAACTTCCCAAAAAAATCACACGGAATATCATCCCTTTTTGAACGAACACCATGTAAAGAAAAA
>NW_028300248.1:0-5000 GCF_049724085.1 Artemia sp. Qi Xiang Cuo
TTTGTGTTCTTATTTGAGAAGTTAACTTTAGTATTTTATGGTTTTACGTGCCTGAAATCATGAAATAGAATATTTAATTACCTGTTTAGGGTTTTCAGACCTAGGTTTTTTAGATTTTCGTGTGTGTTTGACTCCTGGGGTTTATTATTTGAGAAGTTAACTTTAGTATTTTGTGGTTTTACGTGCCGGAAATCATTAATTAGAATAGTTAATTAGCAGTTTAGGGTTTTCAGACCTAGGTTTTTTAGATTTTCTTGGGTGTTTGTTTCCTGGAGTTTATTATTTGAGAAGTTAAGTAGTTCTTGTATCTTTTAAAAGAGCTTTACGGGGTTCGAGAGACTCGGTTGTCTGATTCCGTGTGGTTTTTCTTTACTTGGTGCACATTAGAAACGAACTTTTTGTATTAAAAAAGTAGTTTTTTGTATCTTTTAAAAGAGATTTAAGGGGTTTGAGAGACTCAGTTGCCTGATTCCGTGTGGTTTTTCTTTACTTAGTGCTCATTAAAAACGAAGTTTTTGTGTTAAATAAGCAGTTTTTGCATCTTTTAAAATAGCTTTAAGGGGTTTGAGAGACTCAGTTGCTTGATTCCGTGTGGTTTTTCTTTACTTGGTGCCCATTAAAAAAACAATTTTGTGTTAAATAAGTAGTTCTTGTATCTTTTAAAAGATCTTTACGGGGTTTGAGACACTCTGTTGCCTGATTCCGTTTGGTTTTTCTTTACTTAGTGCTCATTAAAAACGAAATTTTTGTGTTAAATAAGTAGTTCTTGTATCTTTTAAAAGAGCTTTAAGGGGTTTGAGAGACTCGGTTGTCTGATTCCGTGTTGTTTTTCTTTACTTTGTGACCATTAAAAACGAAATTTTTGTGTTAAATAAGTAGTTTTTGTATATTTTAAAAGAGCTTTAAGGGGTTTGAGAGACTCAGTTGCCTGATTCCGTGTGGTTTTTCTTTACTTAGTGCTCATTAAAAACGAAGTTTTTGTGTTAAATAATTAGTTTTTTGTATCTTTTGAAATAGCTTTAAGGGGTTTGAGAGACGCAGTTGCTTGATTCCGTGTGGTTTTTCTTTACTTAGTGCTCATTAAAAACGAAGTTTTTGTGTTCTTATTTGAGAAGTTAACTTTAGTATTTTATGGTTTTACGTGCCTGAAATCATGAATTAGAATATTTAATTACCTGTTTAGGGTTTTCAGACCTAGGTTTTTTAAATTTTCGTGTGTGTTTGACTCCTGGGGTTTATTATTTGAGAAGTTAACTTTAGTATTTTGTGGTTTTACGTGCCGGAAATCATGAATTAGAATAGTTAATTAGCAGTTTAGGGTTTTCAGACCTTGGTTTTTTAGATTTTCTTGGGTGTTTGTTTCCTGGAGTTTATTATTTGAGAAGTTAAATAGTTCTTGTATCTTTTAAAAGAGCTTTACGGGGTTTGAGAGACTCGGTTGTCTGATTCCATGTGGTTTTTTCTTTACTTGGTGCCCATTAAAAACGAAATTTTTGTGTTAAATAAGTAGTTTTTTGTATCTTTTAAAAGAGCTTTAGGGGGTTTGAGAGACTCAGTTGCCTGATTCCGTGTGGTTTTTCTTTACTTAGTGCTCATTAAAAACGAGGTGTTTGTGTTAAAAAATTAGTTTTTGTATCTTTTAAAATAGCTTTAAGGGGTTTGAGAGACTCAGTTGCTTGATTCCGTGTGGTTTTTCTTTACTTGATACCCATTAAAAACACAATTTTGTGTTAAATAAGTAGTTCTTGTATCTTTTAAAAGAGCTTTACGGGGTTTGAGACACTCTCTTGCCTGATTCCGTTTGGTTTTTCTTTACTTAGTGCTCATTAAAAACGAAATTTTTATGTTAAATAAGTAGTTCTTGTATCTTTTAAAATAGCTTTACGGGGTTTGAGAGACTCGTTTGTCTGATTCCGTGTGGTTTTTCTTTACTTAGTGCTCATTAAAAACGAAGTTTTTGTGTTAAATAATTAGTTTTTTGTATCTTTTAAAATAGCTTTAAGGGGTTTGAGAGACTCAGTTGCTTGATTCCGTGTGGTTTTTCTTTACTTAGCGCTCATTAAAAATGAAGTTTTTGTGTTATTATTTTAGAAGTTAACTTTAGTATTTTATGGTTTTAAGTGCCTGAAATCATGAATTAGAATATTTAATTACATGTTTATGTTTTTCAGACCTAGGTTTTTTAGATTTTCGTGTGTGTTTGACTCCTGGGGTTTATTATTTGAGAAGTTAACTTTAGTATTTTTTGTTTTTACGTTACTGAAATCATGAATTAGAATAGTTAATTAGCTGTTTAGGGTTTTTAGACCTAGGTTTTTTAGATTTTCGTGGGTGTTTGTTTCCTGGAGTTTATTATTTGAGATGTTAACTTTTGTATTTCATGGTTCTTTCTGGAACTTCCCTGCTTGATAAGCAAAAAGACAATTATTTCAAGAAATTATTGAACAATTATAAGTAATTAACACAATCTTTCTTTAAGTTTCCTCTTGGATACACTATGCAGAAAATTCATTTAAGAAATTATGAAAACAATGATAAGCAAGTTCCAAACTCTTTACTGAAGTAACCTACTGGATACACAATGCAGAAACTTCATTTAAGAAACTATGAAAAAAATTGTAAGTAAGTAAGTAACAAATTGTTTCTTGAAGTCACTTCTTGGATACACAATACAGAAATTTTATTAAAGAAACTATGAAAAAATTGTAAGTAAGTAGCAAATTCTTTCTTGAACTCACCTGCTTGATAAACAAAAAGGCATTTCGTTCAAGAAATTATGAAAAAACTCTAAGTAAGTAACAAACTCTTTCTTGAAGTTACCTCTTGGATACACAATGCAGAAACTTTATTTAAGAAATTATAAAAAATTGTAATTAAGTAGAAAATTCTTTCTTGAATTCACCTCTTGGGTAAATAAAAAAGACATCTCATTCAAGAAATTACGACAAAATTCTAAGTAAGTAACAAACTCTTTCTTGAAGTTACCTCATGGATACACAATGCAGAAATTTCATTTAAGAAATTATAAAAAAAATTGTAAGCAAGTAACAAACTCTTTCATGAAGTCATCTCGTCGACACACAATGCAGAAATTTCATTAAAGAAATTATTAAAAAATTGTAAGTAATTAGTAAATTCTATCTTGAATTCACCTGCTGGATAAACAAAAATACATTTAGTAAAATTTAATTAAAGAACCTAAAAGAAAATTCTAAGTAAGTAACACTCTTTTTTGGAGTTACCACATGTGTACACAATACAGAAATTTCAATTCAGAAATTATAAAAAAATAGTAAGTAAATATAAAATTCTTTCTGGAATTCTCCACCTGGGTAAATAAAAAGACATTTCATTCAAGAAATTACGACAAAATTCTAAGTAAGTAACAAACTCTTTCTTGAAGTTACCTCATGGATACACAAGGCAGAAATTTCATTTAAGAAATTATGAAAAAAAATTGTGATCAAGTAACAAACTCTTTCCTGAAGTCACCTCGTGGATACACAATGCAGAAATTTTATTAAAGAAATTATGAAAAAATTGTAAGTAAGTAGCAAATTCTTTCTTGAATTCACCTGCTGGATAAACAAAAAGACATTTCGTTCAAGAAATTATGACAAAAGTGCTAGTAAGTAACAAACTCATTATTGTTTTCACGAGTTAGATGCACGATGTAGAAATTTAATTCAAGAAATTACGAAAAAATTCTCAGTAAGGAGCACTTTCTTTCTTACAGTCAACTCTTTTATGTACAATACAGAAATTTCATTCAATAAATTATAAAAAAATTGTAAGCAAGTAACAAACTCTTTCCTGAAGTCACCTCTTGGATACACAATGCAGAAACTTCATTTAAGAAATTATCAAAAATTGTAAGTAAGTAGCAAATTCTTTCTTGAATTCGCCTACTGGATAAATAAAAAAGACATTTCATTCAAGAAATTATGACAAAATTCTAAGTAAGTAACAAACTGTTTCTTGAATCCTCCTCCTGAATGCACAATACAGATATTTCATTTAAGAAATTACTAAAAAATTGTAAGCAAGTAACAAACTCTTTCTTGAATACACCTCGTGGATACACAATGCAGAAATTTAATTAAAGAAATTATGAGAAAATTGTAAGTAAGTAGAAATTTTTTTTTTTAATTCACCTGCTGGATAAACAAAGACATTTCGTTCAAGAAATTATGAGAAAATTCCAAGTAAGTAACAAACTCTTTATTGTTTTCACGACTTAGATATACGATGTAGAAATTTAATTCAAGAAATTATAAAAAAAAGGAGTTTTCTGAATCCTCCTCCTGAATGCACAATACAGATATTTCATTTAAGAAATTACGAAAAAATTGTAAACAAGTAACAAACTCTTTCTTGAATATACCTCGTGGATACACAATGCAGCAATTTCATTAAAGAAATTATGAGAAAATTGTAAGTAAGTAGAAAAATTTTTTTGAATTCACCTGCTGGATAAACAAAAAGACATTTCATTCAAGAAATTATGAGAAAATTCCAAGTAAGTAACAAACTCTTTATTGTTTTCACGACTTAGATATACGATGTAGAAATTTAATTCAAGAAATTATAAAAAAGGAAAGTAAGTAACAAACTCTTTATTGATTTCACCTCTTGGATACAAAAAAGACATTTCATTCAAGAAATTATGACAAAATTCTAAGTAAGTAAAAGCTCATTCTTGAATTCGCCGTTTACATGCACAATACAGAAATTTCATTCTATGGGACCTCTACACGTGATTAAACACGTTTTGAAACTACATGCTATTTGCTTGCCTTTCCTTGGCACCTTTCCAACACACCTTTCCAATGTGTAGGAACCAGTGGGGAATCCCCGCTCGTTTGGAAAGGTGCCAAGGAAAGGCATGCAAATAGCATGTAGTTTCAAAACGTGTTTAATCACGTGTAGAGGTCCCATAGAATGAAATTTCTGTATTGTGCATGTAAACGGCAAATTCAAGAATGAGTTTTTTACTTACT
>NW_028300249.1:0-5000 GCF_049724085.1 Artemia sp. Qi Xiang Cuo
AAATATTCAAACTCTTTCTTTTCAACGAAATAAATTCAAAATTAACTTTGAAAAATCAAGAATATGTAACTTTGACAAGGTAAACCACCACCAAACACTACTGAAATATTCCAACTCTTGCATTTCAACGAATGAAATTCAAAATGAACTTTGAAAAATTAAGACAATGTAACTGTGACAAGGTAAACCACAACCAAACACTGCTGAAATATTCCAACTCTTGCATTTCAACGAAAGAAATTCAAAATGAACTTTGAAAAATCATGAAAATGTAACTGTGACAAGGTAAACCACAAACAATCACTACTGAAATATTCAAACGCTTGCATTTCAACTAATGAAATTCAAAATGAACTTTGAAAAATCAAGAAAATGTAATTGTGACAAGGTAAACCACAACCAACCACACCTGAAATATTCCAACTCTTTAATTTCAACTAAAGAAATTCAAAATGATCTTTTAAAAATAAAGAAAATTAAACTGAGTAAAGTTAAACCAAAAACAAACACTAATTTAATATTACAACTATTTAATTACAAAGAAATAAAATTCAAATGAACTTTTAAAAATCACGAAAATGTAACTGTGACAAGGTAAACCACGACCAAACACTACTGAAATATTCCAACTCTTGCATTTCAACGAAAGAAATTCAAAATGAACTTTGAAAAATCAAGAAAATGTAGCTTTGACAAGTTAAACCATAACCAAACACTTCTGAAATATTCCAACTCTTGCATTTCAATGAAAGAAATTCAAAATGAAATTTGAAAAATAAAGAAAATGTAACTGTGACAAGGTAAACCACAACCAGACACTACTGAAATATTACAACTCTTACATTTCAACGAAAGAAACTCAATTCAACTTTGAAAAATCAAAAAAATGTAACTGTGAAAATGTTAAACACAAGCATACAATTATTATTTCGTAAAATACGTTATTTTATTCTTAATTATGAATATATGAACTTTGAATAATCTAGATAAAGTAACTGTGACAAGGTAAACAAAAATCGCACACTACTGAAATATTCCAACTCTTGCATTTCAACGAAAGAAATTCAAAATGAACTTTGAAAAATCAAGAAAATTTAACTGTGACAAGGGAAACCACAACCAAACCCTACTGAAATATTCCAACACTTGCATTTTAACTATTGAACTTCAAAATTAAATATTAAAAATATAGAAAATGTAACTTTGACAATTTAAACAATTATCAAACGTTTCTGAAATATTCCAACTTATGTTTTTCAACGGCAGAAATTAAATATGAATTTTGAAAAATCGGAAATATATATCTTTGACAATGTCTACCACAATCAAAAACTACTGAAAGATTCTAACTCTTGCATTTCAATGAAAGAAATTCAAAATGAACTTTGAAAAATCAAGACAATGTAACTGTGACAAGGTAAACCACAACCAAACACTGCTGAAATATTCCAACTCGTGCATTTCAACGAAAGAAATTCAAAATGAACTTTGAAAAATCATGAAAATGTAACTGTGACAATGTAAACCACAACCAAACACTACTTAAATATTCCAACTCTTGCAATTCAACAAATGAAATTCAAAATGAACTTTGAAAAATCAAGAAAATGTAATTGTGACAAGGTAAACCACAACCAAACACAACTGAAATATTCCAACTCTTGCATTTCAACGAAAGAAATTCAAAATTAACTTTGAAAAATCAAGAAAATTTAACTGTTACTAGGTAAAACACAACCAAACAATACTTAAATAGTACAGCTCTTGATATTCAACTAATGAAATTCAAATTAAGCAGTGATAAATCAAGAAAATGTAGCTGTGACAATGTAAATCATCACCATACACTACTGAAATATTCCAACTCTTGTATTTCAACGAAAGAAATTCAAATGAACTTTGAAAAATTAAGAAAATGTAACTGTGACAAGTTAAACCACAACCAAACACTACTGAAATATTCCAACTCTTGCATTTCAATGAAAGAAATTCAAAATGAACTATGAAAAATCAAGAAAATGTAACTGTGACAAGGTAAACCACAACCAAACACTACTGAAATATTCCAACTCTTGCATTTCAATGAAAGAAATTCAAAATGAACTTTGAAAAATCAAGAAAATGTAACTGTGACAAGGTAAACAACAACAAAACACTACTGAAATATTCCAACTCTTGCATTTCAAAGAAAGAAATTCAAAATGAAATTTGAAAAATCTAGAAAATGTAACTGTGACATTGTTTAAGAAAATGTAACTGTGACAAGGTAAACCACAACCAAACACTACTGAAATATTCCATCTCTTGCATTTCAACTAAAGAAATTCAAATTGAAATTATAAAAATCAATAACATTTAAATGTTACATGGTTTAAGAAAATGTAACTTTGACATTGTAAACCACAACCATAGACTACTGAAATAATCCAACTCTTGCATTTCAAGGAAACACATTCAAAATAAACATTGAAAAATCAATAAAATGTAAGTGTTATAAGGTAAACCACACAGAACCACTAATGAAATATAAAAGCTCATTAATGTCAATACAAAAAATTCAAAATTAACTTTGAAAAATCAAGAAAATGTAAATGTGACAAGGTATACCACAACCATACACTACTGAAATATTCCAACTCTTGCATTTCAACGAAAGAAATTCAAAATGAACTTTGAAAAATCAAGAAAATGTAACTGTGACAAGGTAAACCACACCCAAACACTACTGAAATATTCCAACTCTTGCATTTCAACGAAAGAAATTCAAAATGAACTTTGAAAAATCAAGAAAATGTAACTGTGACAAGGTAAACCACAACCAAACACTACTGAAATATTCCAACTCTTGCATTTCAACGAAAGAAATTCAAAATGAACTTTGAAAAATCAAGAAAATGTAACTGTGACAAGGTAAACCACAACCAAACACTACTGAAATATTCCAACTCTTGCATTTCAACGAAAGAAATTCAAAATGAACATTTAAAAATAAAGAAAATGTAACTGTTACAAGTTAAAACATAACCATACACGACTGAAATAGTCCACCTCTTGCATTTCAACGAAAGAAATTCAAAATGAACTTTGAAAAATCAAGAAAATGTAACTGTGACAAGGTAAACCACAACCAAACACTACTGAAATATTCCAACTCTTGCATTTCAACGAAAGAAATTCAAAATGAACTTTGAAAAATCAAGAAAATGTAACTGTGACAAGGTAAACCACAACCAAACACTACTGAAATATTCCAACTCTTGCATTTCAATGAAAGAAATTCAAAATGAACTTTGAAAAATCAAGAAAATGTAACTGTGACAAGGTAAACCACAACCAAACACTACTGAAATATTCCAACTCTTGCATTTCAACGAAAGAAATTCAAAATGAACTTTGAAAAATCAAGAAAATGTAACTGTGACAAGGTAAACCACAACCAAACACTACTGAAATATTCCAACTCTTGCATTTCAACGAAAGAAATTCAAAATGAACTTTGAAAAATCAAGAAAATGTAACTGTGACAAGGTAAACCACAACCAAACACTACTGAAATATTCCAACTCTTGCATTTCAACGAAAGAAATTCAAAATGAACTTTGAAAAATCAAGAAAATGTAACTGTGACAAGGTAAACCACAACCAAACACTACTGAAATATTCCAACTCTTGCATTTCAATGAAAGAAATTCAAAATGAACTTTGAAAAATCAAGAAAATGTAACTGTGACAAGGTAAACCACAACCAAACACTACTGAAATATTCCAACTCTTGCATTTCAACGAAAGAAATTCAAAATGAACTTTGAAAAATCAAGAAAATGTAACTGTGACAAGGTAAACCACAACCAAACACTACTGAAATATTCCAACTCTTGCATTTCAACGAAAGAAATTCAAAATGAACTTTGAAAAATCAAGAAAATGTAACTGTGACAAGGTAAACCACAACCAAACACTACTGAAATATTCCAACTCTTGCATTTCAACGAAAGAAATTCAAAATGAACTTTGAAAAATCAAGAAAATGTAACTGTGACAAGGTAAACCACAACCAAACACTACTGAAATATTCCAACTCTTGCATTTCAACGAAAGAAATTCAAAATGAACTTTGAAAAATCAAGAAAATGTAACTGTGACAAGGTAAACCACAACCAAACACTACTGAAATATTCCAACTCTTGCATTTCAACGAAAGAAATTCAAAATGAACTTTGAAAAATCAAGAAAATGTAACTGTGACAAGGTAAACCACAACCAAACACTACTGAAATATTCCAACTCTTGCATTTCAACGAAAGAAATTCAAAATGAACTTTGAAAAATCAAGAAAATGTAACTGTGACAAGGTAAACCACAACCAAACACTACTGAAATATTCCAACTCTTGCATTTCAACGAAAGAAATTCAAAATGAACTTTGAAAAATCAAGAAAATGTAACTGTGACAAGGTAAACCACAACCAAACACTACTGAAATATTCCAACTCTTGCATTTCAACGAAAGAAATTCAAAATGAACTTTGAAAAATCAAGAAAATGTAACTGTGACAAGGTAAACCACAACCAAACACTACTGAAATATTCCAACTCTTGCATTTCAACGAAAGAAATTCAAAATGAACTTTGAAAAATCAAGAAAATGTAACTGTGACAAGGTAAACCACAACCAAACACTACTGAAATATTCCAACTCTTGCATTTCAACGAAAGAAATTCAAAATGAACTTTGAAAAATCAAGAAAATGTAACTGTGACAAGGTAAACCACAACCAAACACTACTGAAATATTCCAACTCTTGCATTTCAACGAAAGAAATTCAAAATGAACTTTGAAAAATCAAGAAAATGTAACTGTGACAAGGTATACCACAACCAAACACTACTGAAATATTCCAACTCTTGCATTTCAACGAAAGCAATTGAAAATGAACTTTGAAAAATCAGGAAAATGTAACTGTGACATGGTAAACCACAACAAAACGCTACTGAAATAT
>NW_028300250.1:0-5000 GCF_049724085.1 Artemia sp. Qi Xiang Cuo
CAAGATCCTGGGTAAAATCCACTAAAACTAAAGCAAGATTCAGCCTAGTGCCGTCAACTCCGACTTCTGCAGAATCATCAACTTTAAAGGAAATAATAAATAAAACTCAGGAGGAACAAATGAACACCAAGTCCAACCTAATGAATGACATTTCTCGAATCGTATCAGACAAAGTGAGAGATTGCCGAGCTTTGAAAATTATAAGCAAAGACATTATGAACGAAGTTTAGAATTCTATTTCCCTTGAATATAATGCTAAATTTGAGAAAGTTGAAATAACCCTTCAAAGACTTTATAATGTAATGAACTTGCTTGAAAATAAAATTTCTAAAACAGAAGACAGGGTGGCCCAAATTGAGCAGGACACCTTACTTGATACCCTAATTTTCTACAATGTGAAACCAAACCCCAATATGGAATTGACGGATAATCTTAATGAAGTGATAACACAAATAATGGGCTTGCAAGATTAAAAAAAAAAATGGACCTCTTAAAGGCTATTCAATTGCGTATGCCTGCTACTCAAACTGAGAATGTGAAAATTGCCCCCATCCTGGTAAAATTTTCAAGCTTGGATATTGCTCGAAAAGTGTTTGCAACAAAAAGTAAGTTAGCTAATTCAGGTGTATTTGTGTCTGAAAACCTAACTAAAAAGCATCGCGATCTATTAAACGCGGCTCGTGGCACCTTTGCCCCAAGAAGTGTTTGGTCTGATCATGGACCAAGTTCTAGCCAAAGTTCCGGTGAAACTCGTATACGTAAAACAAATCATTTGCATTTAAAATTTATTTCCTAAGAGGGTTTAAATTTAATAGAACTATAAACTTATTTGTAGTATTTTTTATCCTAACACGGAGTGTTAGGATACGAAAAAATACTATGCATGTATTTACATGAATGTATCTGACTTGTTAGTATGTTTCGTGAGTTGTAAATGCCTTCCTCAGGTCATTACTTTTCAGTTTTTTTTTCACAATTTTGTTTTTCATTTCGTTTCATTTATTTGCTTTATTTATTTCTTTTTTTTCTCTTTCCTAGCTCATTGTTCATTCCAATAATACCTGTTGTGCAATTAGTTATTTATGTGTTTGTAATCCTTTGTTAAGTTTTTCTTTTGCAACAGGTTTAAGTAAATATTTCGTTTTGGTTCATCTGGTGACTTAAATGGACTCCAAGTAAAACCTGGTTTTGTCAATATTTTAATCCGTGAGAGTCGCCTTTGTGAGCTCGAAAATAATCCTTTTGATGTAATTAGTATCGTGAATAATTCTGTGGGTCAGGCTGATCAAAATCCGATTAATATTAACCCAATTTGCGATACTAAATATGTTTCGGATTTGGGGGAGAGGAGGTCACCAAAGTAAATTATTCTCTGACTGTACTTCAGCTTAACATTCAGGGTCTCTCCTCGTCAATAGATAATTTAACACAAATTGTTTCGGATGGACAGCCTGATGTTCTTGGTTCATGTGAGACGTTTTTGGATTCTGGCAATGAAATGCTGCTGGATATCCATGGCTACAAAATGGAACATATAAACCGCTACAAGATGGCTAAAGATGTCTTGCCATGCATCTATCTCGTAATTTGTATTATTGCTTGCGGGATGGATTATCAAGGAATTTTGAAGGTATTTTTGAGTCACAATTTATAGAAATTAGATCTAATGGTATTAACCTAGGCAATATTTATCCTTCTCCTAATGGATTCAAACTCTTCGGCTTCAGTTGATTTTCTTTCAACCATGCTTGCCGCAGGAACTCTACCAACTTCATCCATCCCCACATGAGTAACTAGTGTTACAGCTTCTTTGATTGACAATATCTTCTCTACGCTTAGCTTGAAGGACAACTCAATTTTAGTTATTGATATCTCCAATCATTTTCCAATATATTCTCGGTTCAGCTTGAAACAGGGGAAGAGTAATTGGGCTCAAGTGTTTTATTACTATTCTATTAGGTTTGACGAGAAAGATTTATCTCTTCTTGGGTCTAAATTGGCGGAAAATTCGTGGAGCTTGTTTGATAATGATAAGGATTTTTCTTGTTTATTTGAGTCCTTTCATGGAACCATAAAGAAGGCTATTTTTAGCATTTGTAAAGTACCACCTTCCTATCATAGCTCCAAAAGGATTCTTCCTCTAAACCTATGGATGATATCCAGACTTCTCAAAAGCTGGATAAGGAAAAATAATCTCTAGAGAGCTTATAGATGCGCTACACTTTCAGCGAGTGCTATTCGTCTTTGTCAATTCAAGATCTGCCGGTATATATATAATTGCTTGTGTAGGAAAGCAAATCTCTCTATAATCTAAAAAAATTTGCTGCACGTGTCAATGATATTCATAAACCTTGGAAGGTAATAAATTCTGTACTCAAACCAGGTTCTCAATCTAGCTCTTTACCTATGAGTCTGGTCATTGGTGATGAAGCTGTAGAGGGTGAGCTTAATGTCCAAGAGGCATTCACTTCATTCTCCACTTGCATTGTTGAGACGTCCTAAGCTGGACTTTAGATCTTTCCTCGGGCCTTCTTAAGTTGAGTCTATGTTTCTAGAGCCAGTAACAATAAGTGAAATTACTAAAATTGTTAATGGCTTGAAAAACTCGTCCTCATCTGGGCCAGATTCTATTCCTACCAAGGTAGTTAAATCTATTCTTCCTTCAATAGTCTTGCCTCTAACAAAACTTGCCAATCTTTCATTTAAAAGTGGTGTCTTTCCGGATGCTCTCAAGCGGGTTCGGATTATTGTTCTGTATAAAGGTGGTTTCAATTTTATCACTATTTAGTAAAATCTTTGAAAAGGCTATGCTTTCTCGTCTCCTTACTTTTCTAAAATCTAAAAAATTTCTTCATGATTTTCAATTTGGTTTCCGAATGAAGCACTCGACTGAACATGCCTGTATGACCCTTTGGATTTAATACATTCTGCATTGGATTCGGGATTAATTCCAGCTGCTATAATCCTGGATATTCGTAAAGCATTCAATTCCTTAACCCATGAAATTCTTCAATCGAAGACTTCTCATTTTGGCATTAGTAGTAATGTATTTTCTTTGTTTCAGTCTTATTTGAATGATAGGTTAATTTCTGTTTATCCACCTTTCCGTTCACCCTCACAAATGAATTTTGGCGTCCCTCAGGGATCAGTTTTAGGGCCTGTGCGATTTTTATTTATGTAAATGATCTTTTTTATGTAGTAAAAAAGCAGAAACTTATTAATTGCTGTAGACTTTGTCATCCTAAGCCTTCCCTTGCCCATAGGGCCAGCTATAGTTCGTCATCGGTACTTGGGCATTATATGGGCAGTTACAACGAAACCAGTCACGAAAAACCCGTTTTTTGATGGGTTAATTCAAGACGCCGCTATAAAGTAATGGAATGCATAGCCTGGTTTTCATTGCGTATACGATATTTAAACTGTTGTTCTTTGGGGTTTAGGGAGGGGGGGGATAAAGGTACCTAGGTTAGGTTACGTATTCTGTATATGCAATGCTTTACCCCCCCCCCCCACCCCTAATATGCAAATATATAGCCCAAATTGGTTTATAAACTTTTATATATTCATCCTTTTTTATTTTATTTCATTAGCATTCACCAAACTTGACTTTTTAGAAATACCCATATAATGCCCAAGTACCTCGCCATCATCTGATGTCCTTGTTTGTTATGCTGATGACAGCACACTTGGCACTTCGGGTAATTGTAAATCAGAGCTTCGATTAAATTTGGAAATTTTATTTGAGAGAGTAATTTTATGGCTTGATGTTAATTATCTTACCCTAAATTTTTTTAAGTCAAGTTTTTTTTTATACTTTCGCGTGTTTCTCAGATTTATCCCCAGTCATGTGAAATTCACCAGCCAAATGGGATAATTTAAAGATCTAAAGATAAATAAGTTCGTTTTTTTGGGCATTCTTGTTGATGAAAACTTGTCTTTCAAACGTCACATTGATTTGATTAAAATGAAGATATGCAGGAGTCTCGGTATTTAAAGGAAACTTAAATATGCTTTTCCTGGATCAATTTTGAAAATTATTTTTAACTGCTTGATCCAATCTTACGTTTCTTACTGTCCAATAATTCGGATGTCAACCTTTCCTTCACTATTAAAACCACTTTCTAAGGTTTACAATAAAGCTAGAAACCTTATTCAGGAAACTAATCGTTCAGAAGTTATCTTTTAAATTGATCTCGAATCACTGTATATTCTTTCGTGTGTATGTTTTACTTTTTCTCAGCTTCATGGTGACCTCCCCCACCCCCAAACTGTTCCACCATCTTTTACTTCTGATCAGAATAATTATAATCTTCACAATGCCAAAAATCATTTTCAAATTCCTTTTACTCCCTCTGTAAGGTCAGATTCTTTAGTTGCGAAGCATTTTGTGCGGAATAAGTTGCCCGAAACAGCTCGAAGGTGCCACTGATTCGGTTTGTTAAAAAAAAAAAATCATTAAAAATTCTTTGGGTTCTTAGAAGTTATTTGATCTATATATTTTTTTATATATATTTACAATCATTTTATTAGAGTCAATTTAATCTACTAGTCTAATTAATTAATTTAGTCTTTTCAATCTATTTAGTTTTGTTGGTAATAGTGCATTATAACTAAACCAGCGCTATAGACTGTACAAGGAAACCAGGCACGAAAGCAGACAAACGGGTATTTGCTAGATAAATTGATGGCAAAGCGTGGTTCCTCATTGAGTTTACAATATTTCAACGATTGTTTTTTGGGGTTTAGGGGGGGGGGGCGGGATGTACCTAGGTTAGGTTACGTGTTTAATATATGCTATGCTCCCCCCCCCCTAATGTGCAAATATATAGCCCAAATTTGTCTCTTAACTATTATATATTCATCCTAATGGGCAACCAGTTTAATGAGTAAATACAAACAAAGCTAAAATACCTCCTTTTAATATATGTTTGGGTGGTACCAATTCTCTTTTACTCAGCCACTTGCAGCAACCTTGATTCTGTGATGAAGTTGTCACATCA
>NW_028300251.1:0-5000 GCF_049724085.1 Artemia sp. Qi Xiang Cuo
TGGTTTAGCAGCTAAAACTATATCCTTTGCTAAGAGCTGGTATGTGTAGGCTTGAACATAGGCAGTCAGCTATATTAATCTGTGTCCAGTCTGTGTCACTACCAGCCAGGGGCACCAATCGGGGGGGGGGGGGGGGCATGGCCCTCCCTAGACTTTGAAAGTTTCTTTTTTATTTATATTTTATAGCTATTTTCTATTTTAGCTATGTGCTATATTAAACCAGCGAGACTGGCTAACTGGTGGTTTTTCTTAGTCACCCCTGTGTTTCGTTTTTTTTTCACAGTTGTTAAAGGGGACAATTACCTGCGCTATTTTATTACCCAATCCTCGACCGGAAATGTGATTTCTGAGTAGGGTTCATTCAAAACTAAGCCCCTGTTTTATATAATATTTTAGGTAAGCCCCTGTTTTAGGTTCTTTTTTTTGCATCTTCATAAAAAAAAATCGAAAAGAAAATCCTTGCCCTCCTCCCCTTAATTTTCGTGAATTGGCGCCACTGCTGCCAGCAGTCCTAGCTGCCAGTCCTTTTAGCTTAAACGGTTGCATCTTGATAATGAAAAGCAGGTTATCAGAATAATACCTTCAATTTAAGGTCTAACTTGGTACTGAAACAAGTCAGAGCTCTGCTAAGTATAACTTTGAGTTCCCCCCCCCTTAACCCTCTCATAAACTACGGTGACCGAATACGGTGGGTCTTAGCCATATGCCATCTCTGTCTGGCCACCGAGTTTTGAAAGTGGCTAGAGTATTAGGCTGTGTTCAGCTGAAACCTAGATCAAAAGCTGAAGTAACCAGTACAGACACAATAGGTGTGAAAATTCAGAGCTGTTTAAACTATGCCAGTATGCCTAATAGATTCAGTATTTACTGCTGTAGATATGAAAAGAACATCAAACACGTCTTGAGTGCTGATAACCTTACAAACATATGAGTCTCAGACTGAAAGCTGGGTATCATGGCTACCACTTCCCAATAGATATTTTGGCTGTCCAAACCTACCAGTTTGTAACATAGCAGTATAAAGTAATTCTGTAAAAGAATTAGAATAAGATGATCTAACCTGTTGGTGTGGGGAATATCTAGTTCAATCACCAGTGATCATGAGCTATGCCACAAGATTATGGAAACAAATTTGACTTATCTTTAGTTACTTACTTTGTTACTATTAGATAAAGCAATTACAGAGTTATTTGGAGGTTTTGATGGAAAAAAAAGTTTTGAACATCACTTTGGATAGCTGTATGGCAAAAATGTCTGTTGGGAAGGATCATTCTTTGTGGCCCACTTTAGCTAGAGTGCTGATTCTTTCTGGCTCTGTTTGTGCTGATCTTCTGAAAAATACATAATAAGCAAAAAATCAAGTACAATAAATATGCATATCAATATGTTTCACTAGTTGCAGGCTGCCAGTCATGCAAATGAAAAAAAAAATAAACAATTCCCTATGCATAAGAAAGAGGTTGAAATTTAAAACTATATATCATACATGAGAATTCCAGACGATGCGTACCCTTTTTACTAACTCAGATGCTAAAGGAAAACAGATAAGCCCAAATATTAGAGAAAAATACTTTTTGCGTGAAATGAGAGTCAAGATATAAAGTGTTCTCAACTGTATCTCATGAAGAGTGAATGAAAAGACAAATACATAAGAATCAGTACTGAAAGGATGCCAGACAAAACCTAAATTGTCACAAAACGAAATAGAGTATGGTTGAAACCAGGGTAAAGTTGCAGATTATTTCCCCCTGATAAAAACAAATTATTTCCTACTGTATATTATTCAGTTGTAAAGTTGCACAGATACTGTCCAGTAGAACCAGAATATAAACCACCAACTTCTTACTGTATATCCCACTTCTATTGGTTGGGCCTCTGCACCCTAGACTACAGGGAGAACTAAATTGTACCTTTATCAAAGCAAGTGGCATAGCCAGCTGGCCGAAGGCCCTCCCCCTTAATTTTTTTTCAGTTCTTTTTTCAAAGTTTCTATCACTACAAGAGACCCTGAAATTGCCAGTTTGTAGTGGGGTAATCTAAAACTGGACCCCTCCCCCTGACCTTTGGAAGTCTCCTTAATCACCCAAACGAGGATACTAAAGAAACAAGGAAAAACTTCTTAATGCTAAATTCAAAGTTTTTACTACACCACTAGTTGAAACTTAATTGAAAATTAGATTGAAATTTCTTGTAGATATTTAATATTAGAATACAGATTAATTATAGAAAGAATCATTGTTGATATTAGAAATTATAAGAAAAAGAAATAAGAAAACGAGTTCAACGTAGAGAAGATATGGGGGTCCTGAATCCGCCAATAAAAAAATATCAGAACATCATTAAAAAAAATGCTTGTCTTGGTGGACCATTCTCGGTTATAACCAGCCTTTGAAACAGTATTGGGATAAGACGGTAAAGGTGCTCCCCATGCAGTAAAAATACAGTGGTGCAGCTCAATAGAAGCAGGATGTAAGACAACTTCTGAATTAATTAGTCCATTGCACAGCAACTCTTCACCTTTACTGCATGGGTAGCAGTTCTGCATGTTTACCCAACATGATAGCCTGAATAATATACAGTTGTTTTGATAATGGTGCAGATTAGCAAAATTAGCTACCTCTATAGTATAGGGTGCCTGATAGAACCAGAATAGACAGTAAAAAATGAGTTGTTCATATCCTGCATCTACTGGGCAGCATCTCTGCAACCTTACAGTGCAATTTACTGAATAACATAGATTGAGAAATGAGTTGTTTTTTTTTTATTTTGGATATAGGAGGATAATGAGATATTTAGGAAATAAACATACCATTTGACTCAGTGTTTACCATAATGCTGTATTGAAATTTAGCAATCATTTCCAGTGGAAACTCATCCTCTAGATTCTATAAATCAAGCTTTTTGGGGATAAAAAGGGATTCAAGGGTGGGCTGCAGGCTTGTAGGTGAGGTGGCCTTGACCCTGAACTCCAAGTAAGCCAAAAACAAAAAACTGAAAATAGGGTTTTCCTATCCGAGAATCTGGAAACTCCAGACTTTTTTAGATTTCTGGAATTAATATCCACCATAAATGATTGTTATATTTGGATAGAGGATTGAATTCTAAATTGAATGGTATGTTCGTTTCCTAGCTATCTCATTATGGTCCTACATTTCAAATTTACAATTTTTATCAAGGGTAGCTAACCTGCAGCTATACCCATCAGTGTTAGCAGTGGCAAAAACTCATTGGTCCAAGCTCTAGGCTAAATGAGATGCAGCAATAGTCAGCATTACAAGGAAACACAACTAGAGGAGACTTAAGAGAAGGATAAGCACAAAGGTGTCACTCCAAAAACATACAGCTTACCTTTGTACTTTCGTAACACTATCTTGGCAATCAAATTCGTAACAAAACCTACTGATCTTTGCTCCTCGCAACCAACTGACCAACTGAATGAATGAAATTGCAAATGGGAATGGTGTAACTTACCAACTTCCTGTTGGCACATTGCTTTTGATTTGACGCTTGTCTTTCAGTGCCGCGAAAAGTAAAATATCGAAATATCGATATTTGGTTTCCGATATTCGATCACGATATTTCGGTTAATATATCGTAAAATATCGTATCGAATATCGCCGAACACTACTTGTTTTACAGATTTTGAAAATTCATACTTGCAACAGGGTTGCCACCGGTGACACTTTAGTGTCACTTTTGACACTTTTTTTTTAAATTGGCACTTTTTGGGACACCTGACACTATTAGGACACTTTTTAGCAAAAGTGGCATTTTTTTGCTAAGTACACTATTTTACAAAAAAAGAATTTTTTCAGACAAAAAACCGGAAGGAAAACTGTCAATGTAGATATGCATCGATACCCTTTTTCTGTCAGTTAAGATTCTTATCTTAAGAATTATTTGCAATTCTTGAGTGGGTCCGAATTCAATTTTTATGTTTTATTAGTTGAGGGTGGACTAAAATTCAAAGAAGAAAAGAGCAAAAAAAAGCTAAGAGTGTATTTTTGCGCCACTATATTAATAGCTGTTACTATGTTAACCAGTCCTTGGGCCAGTGACTACTTAACTTTGCGCATCTTGACATCGATTTATGTGACTGGAGCTCTTGAAGCCCAGTGACTGAAAAGTTCACTGGTGACATTACACAACGACTCAGCAACACAAAAACATCCACTGAGCTCACTGGTGTCCTACAAGAATATCTAGTGGCCTCTTCAGTGACTGGGCCAGTGACGCAAAAATGCGCTCTAACATTTCCATTCATATTTTTTCTTTGAACTCTTGGCAATGGACAAATGAATATTCATACATAACCATCATTCTAAAAAAAATCGATACCAAAACTTCCATTATCTTTAATCCTATGCAATCGTTAGCAAAATCACAATCTAATTTCACTTTTTTTCTTACTTTAATTTATGTTACATCGTTACATAAATTGAATTTGGACGCACTTCCTCATTTTAGTTATTTTATTCCCACTAATATTTGATTGTAAATGTACTTTCACGCTGATACAATAAATGCTCGTTTTTATTATAAAGGTGCTTTCATATTGATACTTAAAATGCTAGTTGACTGTTCCTATGCCCTAGTCCCTGGAGACATCGTAAAGAAAATTTTACTGGGAGTGGCGAGAGTTCTCGTGAAACTTATTCTATTCAGGTTGTGATAAATAGATTAGATGATATAGCTGTCTTATTGTTTTTTCACTAGTTTTTGCCAAATAAATTATTTGAAAGACTTGGAGTCTGAACCACTATTAGTTATGTTTATCATAGGGTCATTAATAGCTACTATCTATGTTCGTGGCATTCTCTTCAGCATTTTCGGAGAAAAGAAAAGTTTCAAGCACCTGAATGCACTGTAATAGTCCAGATAGTCCATTTTATGGAAAAACTGCATGAAAAACTCTCAATGTAGATGAGTATTGCTGCCTTTTTTTTCCGTTTTATCAAAAGAAAAAAAACTGAAGGGGTTTCATCTTTTCCTTTCACGTT
>NW_028300252.1:0-5000 GCF_049724085.1 Artemia sp. Qi Xiang Cuo
AGCGAATTAAAAAATCACCACGTAAGAACTGTAGACAATGCAACATTTTTCAATCAAAATTGTTGTTCAAAGAAGCTTTATTAAGAGTTCTTCAATGTTGCATCCAATCAGAATTTTGAACCAATTTTGGCATGCTGACAAGGCTGTCAATTTACTAAAACGTATGGGGTGGAGAAAAAATATATTTTTCGAAATTTAGGGGACAATTTTGTTGTTTTAAGTTTTTTCAGTGAACATACCAAAACAGAAATTTTTAAATGAAAATACAAAAAAGTATCTTCTTCCAATCTATGGGAGCATGCAAACCCGCCCCCTTCCCCACCCCCAACTGATACCCCTGCGTGCTAAGCATAAAAATGAATCTCAAGTTTTAACTTTTCAGATTTTTGTTAATAGGAATTGTTGAGCAGCTAAGCCACGCCTTCCTTTACAGTTAAAGCTGAGTCAGTGACGTCAAAATGGGTCTCGATGCATCTAAATAGGACGGAGTTCATCCACCAAGTTATGCAGTGAACTGATCAGTGAATTCAACCAAATCACTTGACATATTTCACAAGCAAAGAAAAACAAATAGAACGCAATAGTCTACCTTCTTAGTCGATAATAGCCCATACTTCACTTCAAAATTGTCTCAAAATAGTAAAACAAAAAAAATCAATAACATATTACAAAAAAAACTACTTAGAACAATAAATAACCTAAAGTTGTGTCACAATGATGATTTTTACTTAGCAAAACACGATTTCAAGTAAAACTGAAGGTCAATAATTTAATTAAAATGGTTAATAATAATAATTTGAAATTGCCAATACCAGGAATATCCAGATATCATAAATAAGCTAGTGGAGTAGATAAATTCGTAATACGCACCTGAACAGCTTGTGCAGTGGTAGAATTCAGAACACTGTAAAGCGAAACATTTGATTCATGACCAAATAAAGTGCAATGGCCGCATCACGGTCACATGTGGATAAAATTAAAATTGCCCACGACTACAGCACCAATTATATATCTAGTTTTCAATTTATCAAGTTGGACACTGCAACTTTCAAGTGTAAAATTTATGATTGACCAATCAGAGTGAAGATTTTAGGCACAATTTTTGAAATTAGAAAAGATGGAACCTAGGAGAAGCTGGGTTCCTATCTGTAAGATTAGTATGGCAAAAAAAAAATATGCAAAGACACAATATAAGTAGTTAATAGTTGGGAATAAATCATAGCTGATATAAACGTTTAAGACCAATTCCTTCCCATTTTATTTATCGTTTCTGTAATATGCAAGTAAGACGTTAGAACAAAGAAAAAACAGCACTTGTTAATTAAAAGAAACGCACCCAAGATTAATCCTAACGAAATATAACCTTTAGTTTATATAATAATATAATTTGGGCTATATATTAGTAGAGTGGGGAGCGCTACTCCGAACAGGGCTCCTTATATGGGCATAGAATACGGACGGGGCACCAAATATGGGCATAGAGTCCCGTACGAACCACGTGGTTTATGGTTTTCTCAGTGAGAATGAAAAAACAGGAATTTTCTCACTTGAAAAACCATGAATTTTCTCACTTTTATGTCTGTTTCCATGGATGGTTATGTGTGTTGTTCGATTTATTTGATGTTTTTCTCGGATGTCAACATCAAATTATGGATGTTTTATGGTTTTTGTCTGTGAGAATTTGAAAAACAGGAACTTTCTCACATTTCTGTCTGTTTTCATGGATGGTTATGTGTGTTGTTCGATTTATTTGATGTTTTTCATGTCTGTTTTATGGATGATCCAGAAATAGTATTTGATGTTGTTGTTCAAGCCAAATGTTATGGGTTTCCCGGAAACAGTTAGATCACATGTTTCCTTCTCAGCCAATCAGAGGGCTTGTTTACATAGTAGCGGCGGAGGGAATATAAAGGAATGATTTTTGCTATAGTTTTATTAGTCTGTGAATAGAATTCAAGGAGTGAGAAGAAGAACAGTTTGACTTTACTCTTTTGGATATATATTTGTGATGGCGATGAGTGGAATGTTTACCCTATTAGAAGTTGATAGTGGAGTTGATGATAATAGTACAAGAGCATCAAACATTGCGGTGGAAATCACTAAAGGTTCACGTCTTTGTCTGGAATGTGATGCAGTTTATGCAAGATATGTGATATGCTTGAGCAAATTTAAAATGGAGGATCCATTATGTTTCGCCGCAAAAGTTGATATAGCACATGTGAATAGACTTGAATTTGCTTTAAGTGTATTGGTGAAACATATTCAAGACAATAAACACTATTGCTAATTGTACATGCTCTGTATTATTGATGTTGTTGTTGTAATTATTCAATAAAATTGTTTCGAAATCGAAAATTTTCTCTTTCTTTTATGGTTAGGGCTAACGAATAAGGGTCAGTCTAGAGTCAGCAGTCGGGAGTTAAAGGACTGAAAAATGAATAAATTTGAGAAAGAGAGAATTAGATCAAATCTAGTGTTTATGGAAAAACATTTGATTTTGGATGATGATTTTCTCGAGTTATCTCTTAAACGCGGGATATTCTCATGTCAGGGAACACTTGACAATATAATGAGGAGTGATTCTCCCCCATTGGACTATTGTATGAAACTTTTTAAATGTGACTCAAATGCTTATAGTCAATTTATTGATATATTAATTGGAACAAAGCAGAATCATATTGTGGATATACTTTTGAAAATATTGCCAATGGATTCAATGTAGATGGCTCCCCCATCATTCGAAAGAGCTAAAGTCACAGAGCTACTCTTCTCTCCACCATTTCCCTCACATTGAATTTATCGAGCGAAGAGGATCAGTATCGTTTTAGCTGTGATTGAGTTGACACCAAAAAACGAAAAATGTTCTATACATGTCCATTGTGCATGTACACTCTTGGCAATTGCAATCAATGTGAGACATGTACAATTATGGATGACTATAGTGAAAAGTATAAATTATGTAATCATTGTAAATTACATAGAGGCTATGCAGTACAAATTAAAGGATGTAATTCATGTCTTGAGTAGGTGTGTGACTCTCATCCTAGAGGACACCTGTGCTCCAATTGTCACTATGATAAATGTGATCAGTGGGAGAATACGTACCCCGCTATGATTTGAAAGAATCCCAAACGTGATTTTAGTTTATTTCTACGAGATTGGTATCGTCGTGGATTTAAATTATCCTGGGAAGACGAATCTGGTCTACTATTCAACTGTTGGGGTAACAAGACAATTTGGTTTCTACGTCATCGTTGTCATGTCACCACCTACTATGACTATAAACCAAGTGATTTTTATTTGGCTGTGATGGAATGTGATTGACCATTTGAAAACATTGTATGTGATATTGCTTGCAATAGCCAGATTGAAACTCGTGAATTTCATGATATGAATGCAAATAGTATCATTGACTATACAAAGAGATATGACAAGAGTGAATTTACATTGTACTGTAGAAAATGTGACCCTGACTTTGCAGTCAATCAAGATCAATATACAGTGAATCCAAATGATTTACCAGCATTAGTGGTTCACGACAGTTGCCTACACATCGAAGATAATGAAATCTAAAAGTGAAGATTTAAAGACATTGTTGTATATATATATATGCATTTTATTAATAAACAAATTCACAAACAATTTTTAAGCACTTTACTCTTAGGGCACTGAAATCAATACTATATAGGTCTGAGAGGATATTTTCCACTAAAAAGTCATTCAGACGTGGATTGTCAACAAAAATGTGGAGAAACTGCTCGTAAGTATAGCCGCAACATCGGAACACAAAATATAGTAGTGCATGGAAGCCACAGCTTTTAGTCGTTAGATCCTGCACCCTCTTCCTATTTTGAATAATAGTTTTCCCACTGCTCTCAATATAGTTGCTGATGTGAGGCGTGTAGAATGTATAGGGTAGACCAAGAGAATCAAAAAATTCAATCGTCTTTATTGTTTGAAATATGCACAGCCAATGATCCATCAGCACAGTCGACGGATTGCTATTAACAATAATCAAGGTATTGTTGACACTTTAAATTTTTCCAAGAAATTCTGAGGGCAGACAATGGGATTGGTACTTGGACACGTAGGGATTCATATTAAATACACTGATTCTTTGACTGGTGTTCTTGGCGCCAAGTCTAGTAGAACACTGCCTTCGGGAGTGATTTCCCAATAGGTTTCATATTGATTTAGTGAGATTAGTGCAATACTCTCAGCCAATGGGTCGGCAAATGTACACTCTAAACGCACACTCCCCGTACGTACTATACTCATATCCTGTGTACCCGACAAATCCAGTACAATGATACCATGTGTTTTAGCAAACATATCTTCGGTTATACCATTTTCAAATAGTTGAGAGTCATGATCTAGGGTTTGCATGGTCAACTCGTACAATGTTCTCTAGGATTTATCAAAAGATAGATTGTAGAGTGGGATGCCGTTTACTTTGCACACAAGAGATGAAAGTCGAAACATCTCGTAGTTATGTGGACATTCAGTCCATGATCCAATTGCACTGGCGCTTTTTAAAAAGTACGACGCTAGTTTCGAGGGGATTTCGCCATTGATAAAGGATGAATCGGTGAAGGTGCGTGAGCCCATTGCAATATGACTCTGATTGGTGATTGTATGAGGAACAAGTAGTTTAATATTGTTGCAATTGTCTCTCATTTTTTCCACGGACAAAGAAACAGAACTCATAACATGTTGTTTGAGTACATGAAGTATTGCCGAGGTGAGGGAGAGACTTACATCAGAATTGGCAGCAAGTTCTTTTCTCAATATGAAATTGGAGGGTGCAAGCGTTAGTTTTATATCGACTTTAACATTGGGCGGAAGCCATTGGGGTATATTAAATGTTTCATGATATATTTTTCCAACTAGATGTAATTCACTAGTTGTAGCATTTTTAAGTGCATCTGTACTATCAGTATTAGTAATATATTCATATCCATTGGAGGTGCCTCTCAAGTCCTTGTATGACCTGGGTGTCA
>NW_028300253.1:0-120230 GCF_049724085.1 Artemia sp. Qi Xiang Cuo
TTCAAAGATAATATACTCGATTCTGCTGGCAGCACCATTGGCTGCAGCAGATACAAGAATAAACCCTGGATACCCCAGGAGACCCTGTCTGTAATCGAGCTGCGCTGGAAGGCCCGTTTAGCAAAGAATATGCCAGAGTACAGACGACCCAATGGCCTGCGCAATAGCCTACTGCTCAGTGATAGGAAGATCTTTGTCGACAAGAAAGCCAGCGATCTTGAAGATGCCTCGAGAAAAGGAGACACCTGCTCCCTCTACAAACACCTCCGTGAGCTGACGGAAGGGAAGACTTCCACCGTGAGCCGTGTTTTTTTCTGCTGACGGAAGAATGCCGGATGACGATGCACGCCAACTCTCTGCCTGCAGCAGTCACTTCTCAACGCTTCTGAATGCCGAGGCAGTTGCTCATCCTGACCCTGATCTGATTCAAGCAGCAATGACCACACCCGAGGCTACTTCCTACCTCATATCGCAACCGTTTACCACCTTTGAGATCCAAAATGCTGTAAAACGGTTAAATAATAATCGAGCCCCCGGCGTCTGAGTTATTTCTGCAGATCTCCTCAAGTACAGGGGTGCAGCGATGATTCTGTGGCTCCAGATAATCTTCTCAGCTGTATGGACGACGGAAAGCATACCGAATGACTGGCGTGCTGGCATCATATTGCTGCTCTGGAAACGTAAGGGCAGCCGTCAAATCTGCTCCAACTATTGTGGGATCACGCTTCTCTCCATTCCTGGTAAACTCTTTGCCATGTCACTCCTGGACAGGTGTTCCACCTTTTTGCGTAGAAAGAGAAGAGTCCAGCAAGCCAGGTTCATGCACGGCAGGTCGACGACGGAGCAAATTGTCACTATGCACCAGTTGATCGAGAACACGCAAGAGTTCCACTAAAAAGCGTATATCGCATTCGTGGACTTTAAGGCTACCTTTGATTCTGTTGATCGCCGTTCACTTTGGCTGATACTAAGAACTACGTGTATGCCCAAGAAATATTGCTCACTCTTTGAAAAGCTGTATGAGGATACGGAAAGCTGCGTGCAAGTCAATGGAAGACACAGTCCCACATTCCCGGTGAAGACTGGCGTCCGGCAAGGTTGCGCTGCCGCTCCCGAGCTTTTCAACTGCATCATAGACCATGTTATGACAAGCACGATGAATCGTCTTCAATTCGGTCTTTAGTTCGGAGACCGGGTACTCTCTGATGCTGACTTCGCCGACGACATAGCGCTAGTTGCGAGTACCGTCGATAAGATGACCAAAGCTCTCCAGGTGCTCTCAGAAGAAGATTCGAAAGTTACACTGAAGATCAACTGGCAGAAAACCAAAGTTAAGCTCCTTGAGCCCCCCACGTCCCGTTCTACTGTAAAGGAAGTCAACATCGGAAGCAACCGAGTAGATGTGGTTGAAGACTTCACTTACCTGGGATCTATTCTGTCGAATGATGGCTTGATCACAAAAGAGCTTACATCTCGAATTGCCAAAGCTTCAGCACTTGTTGGGAGGCTTAGCAGCATCTGGCGAAAGCCAAACATAAGTCACTTTACCAAAATGCGCATCTACAATGTGTCAATCAGCACCGTCCTGCTGTATGGAGCGGAGACGTGGCCAGCTGCCAAAACTATCCTCAGCGCCGTCGATGTCGCTCAGACGAAACATCTCCGAAGAATCGAAAGACTTCACTGGACTGACTTCGTTAGCAACCTTCGTTTCATCAAGTATCTTAACCCCTCCAGTTTCTACTCCCTCAGGTTAGTGTCTGCTTAATGACAAGCTTTAAATTCTACATGCTAATTCAATTAGGTATATTATTATTTATTTCTAACCCACACTGTACAGAGGTACAATAAGCGGAGTATCACGAGGAAAAACACATAAAAATGCAACGCAAATCAATATAGAAATCAATGATTACCAGTTACAGAGTAACACATAAAAATTTAAAAGAAACTAAAACAAAAGAGAAATAATATAAAAGGAGGGGAAAAGAAAAAGAGAAAAAAAACTCACAACTTGCAGAATCTAATAAGCAGTAATATACAGAAATATGGACACAAGCTGTCATTATTATCATCATTATTTGATTTTTGCTCACTCTTTATAACACTAAAAAATGTGGAGTGACCAAACAGAGACAAATAAATAAACAAATAAAAGAAAAATAGCTTACGACTGAAAAAGCCTGATAAGGTGATGGTGTGGAGAAAAACGAAAACAAGCGGTATTTGAAAGTTTTCTGTGTAGTGCTTCCAGTTTTTCAGTAATATTAAGAACAAGAAATTTATTAATAATTACCCAGTTTTTGGTCCAAGGTGGAAGAAACAACAAAAATTTACAAAATCTAAAATAATTAATCCGGATTCGTTTTAACTCATTTTTTTACGAAGGAGAAAAGTTCCAGAAGCAAACAGAAGAATTGAATGGTTACAAAAAGTTGAGTAGAGCTTGGCCAACGTGAGTTTATTTTATTTACCTCTATTGGCAACAATCTTAGCATATCCTACTTTAATTTTCATATTAATATCTGAGACTTTGCGCTGGCGCAAGCTTGGAAGACTATTAGTAATAGAAACACCAAGCCATCGAACAGAATCTACGAGAGGGATAGTAAAGAAACTACAGCGAAGGGAAGTACTAGAAATGTTATTAAAAGAAAGAAATTTACATTTCTCTACATTAAGAACAAAGGCCTATGTCTGAAAAAGAAGTGGCAACACAAGAAACCATGTTAGATAAACCAGTTTTTAGTACGGCTTATAAGAAGCAGATCATCAGCGTAGGCCAGGTACGAAACATCAGAAAAACCGGAGAGATAGGTAGCCGATATCTTTGCCAGAACTCCTGAAATACACATATTAAATAGGGTCGGAGATAAAACACCACCTTGCCTTAAACCTCTTTTCAATTTAATAATAGAAGCTGGCGCAGATTTCAGCCGAAGAAAAAAATTAGAGTACCAGTACCGAAAAAGCAAAATAACCGATAGATTGACACCGCAACCACAAAGAGCAGAAAAAAGCTGACTATGACATACACTATCAAAATCTTTTGATAGATCTAAAGTACAAAGATATATACTCTTTCCCTTAGAAGAATTTTCAAGGAGCAAAGAAGATAATACACGATGTGCGTGTTGACAACCTACTCCGGGCTTAAATCCAAACTGGTTATCTCTCTCAAGCATATTATTAGTCACAAAAGGTAATACATGCTCAAGAACTTTACTAAAAGGGCAAGAGACAGTAATAGGTCGGTAAGAAGAGCAAATTAAAGGAGAAATTCCCTTCTTTAAAACTGAAGAAACAGTACCACACAAAAAACTCTCCGATACACTATAACTACAAATGCACATCTGGAGAAGTAGGTGTATATGGTCAATAAGGGGGGAGCAATCTATTAAAAGGTGAAACCTAGATATACCATCATTATCAACATTATCTGATTTAAGTTTCTTAATTGCTTCAACTACGGATGAAAGAGAAATGGGAACAAAAAGATGCTGAGATAGAGGGATACTAAAAAAGTAGAAAGAAAATGAGTATACAAAGAATGCACACGGTAATTAACATTAGAAAAAATAGACGAGTAATGGTCATGCCTAGCAGATGCAGGAAGACAATCACTACTTGGCACATCACTTCTAATCGACCCAGAATTAATAACTTATCGCCATTTTCTCTTTGACACTGGAAAATCCATACCACGATAACGCATTGACTTAAGATATTTTTTATATTCACTGCGCGTCTTACGCTTAAGGTCAGATAAACTTCCACAAGGCGGTCTATCACATTCATTCCATACTTTTAACCAAAGCTTTGCTTTATTTTTCAAAGTTTTTAAATTAGGATCTAAAGACCCAATAGGATTTTGCGTACCACATCTAACACGTTGCAGCGGCACTGCAACTGCCTCGGCATCTTTTAGACATTTAATTATTTGATTATAATACTAGTCCAGGTCCTTTTTGCAATTCACTGGTATATATCACTGGAGCAGATGATAGGGAACTCGTATAGCAGACAGCAGGTTTGTTAGTGTAAACGCATAGAGAGGAACATCAGCTCTCTTCCAATTACTTTTTTCAAACCATTTTGAAGATCGGGGTACTTTACAAATACTTACAGGGTTTAAATTCAGCGTAAGAGTAAGTGAAATAGGGAGATGGTCTAAGTCTGGTTCTTTAGCGTGTACAAACACTATTGATGCAGTAATACTAGGTGAGCAAAAAATGTGATCAATATTGCTCCTACTGCCTGAATGGTGAATATAAAAATACGGATGAGTTTTGGGTATAATCTGATAAGATGGAAGGCAATCTAACAACAAATTACTTCTCACTGATGAGTAATTTATATCCGTATTGAGGTCACCAATGATCATATAATCTAAAGAAATAGAAAAAAATTTTTCCACTAAAAACTTCAACGTGTTACAAGCTTTAGCATATCTAGCCATTGATCTAGAAGAACGGTTATCATAAGGCAGATAAGAATTAATGAAAACTATAGTGCCCATACGAACAGCCAAAATAAAACTCATCCGAGTAAAAAATCACCGGCGAAACCAAATTAGGATTGCGCTTAAAAACACAAAACAGCCCACCGGATGGGCGGCCTCTTGTGGCTCTGGCAGTAGTAAAAAACACATCATGATGAAGGCTCCAACGTAAAACGTTAAAGTCTGTAAGAAGATGCTCCTGTAAACAGACCAAATCAAAATCATTGTAGAGCTCATTAATAACGAAGTCCTTATCCTTTGTACCATTAACATTAAACGATATTATTAAAACTCCAAAGTCATTGCAAAAAGTGGGAGCGCGACATTAGTTCCTTAGATAGAGGGCAGGACAGGCTATAAGAAGCATGATTTTTACCAAAGTTAGCACACTTGAGAACAGCGCTACAAGGACTATTCTTAGTAGAAAGATGTGGCCCAGCCTATCTGGCACATTTCAGGACATTGCTGATGCAAGCACTTTAAAAATGATCGTATGATCGGCATTTGAAGCAGCATTTAGGTATTTCCTGAAATTCGTGAATTGGAAAAAATTCATATCCAACTTTAATTCCTTCTTTGAAATAAGCAGACTGAGTGAAGGAGTCTTCAAATTCAAGCTTGATTGACATAGTCTAGCCCAGTCGATTTGCACTTATTATACCTTGCAGTCTATTAATAACTGAAAGGTCAACATCAACTGGGAAACCTCTGAGAATCCCAAAAAAGCGCTTGGATCGTACTTTTACTGTTGCTCCGGTAGTAAAATTCTGAACTGATGTACAAAAATCTTCAGTTGCAGATTTATCAATATTGACATACCATCTGTCATTAACAGGTTTCACACTACAAACTAATTCATGCCCAGCTATTTGATCGAGAACAGATTTGCGTTTAATCGGATCAGACAGATCTGAAGATACACAGTCCGAACCCTACAAAACCTACCAGACAGCTTTCTTGGCCAACCAGACAGCTTTCTTGGCCAACCAGGCAGGTTTCTGGGCCAACCAGACAGGTTTCTGGGCCAACCAGACATGTTTCTGGGCTTATAGGTGTATGGAAATACTGCGGGTACACCATATACGGCAAGCTAAATGGAATTTGAGGGTCGATAAAGTGAAATTATGTCACTATTCTAGTTTTTCTAAGCCAGTATTGCCTATAACTTAATATATTCAAATATTTTTTGATAACTTGATTGGTGATTGAATTTGAATAAAAGGAATTCAAATATTTTGCCTATAAAATAGACTGTCGTGTTGTAGCATTTCACAGTTTGAATAACTTGTTCAAGGAGTAAAATAGATTATTTGCTCTGGATATGCAAATATGGAGAATTTTAAGAGAGTACATGTGAGTATTTTTTTTTATGTTATATTAATTTGCCTATAAAATAGACTGTCGTGTTGTAGCATTTCACAGATTGAATAACTCGTTCAAAGAGTAAAATAGATAATTTGCTCTGAATATTCAAATATGGAGAATTTTAAGAGAGTACATGTGAGTATATATTTTTTTTATGTTATATTAAAAGAATCCATTTTGCGTTGCATCTAGTTTTCACTGGCCTATATTGAACTAATGTGTAAACATGCTCTTATCAGATAGTGGAAAAAAAACCTTTTCAGATATGAGGGTGTAAAGCGATTTGATTATTTTATGGTGAACCTGCCTGCCCTGTTTGAATATTTACTAAAATTTGAAAAAAAACACGGACTTTTTAATTAGAATATGAAGCTTTTTTTGAAAGTGCTAACAGCTTTAGCGTAAAGAGCATGGTATTGAGGAGGGGGTGACCCTTCATATCCGGAATAAATAAAAAGAATCCATTTTGCGTTGCATCAAGTTTTCACTGGCCTTTATTGAACTAATGTGTAAACATGCTCTTATCAGATAGTGGAAAAACATCCTTTTCAGGTATGAGGATGTAAAGCGATTTGATTATTTTATGGTGAACCTGCCTCCCCTGTTTGAATATTTACTAAAATTTGAAAAAAAAAACAGGGACTTTTTAATTAGAATAGGAAGCTTTTTTGAAAGTGCTAACAGCTTTAGCGTAAAGAGCATGGTATTGAGGAGGGGGCGACCCTTCATATCCGGAATAAATAAAAAGAATCCATTTCGCGTTGCATCAAGTTTTCACTGGCAATGTGTAGGAACCAGTGGGGAATCCCCGCTCGTTTGGAAAGGTACCAAGGAAAGGCATGCAAATAGCATGTAGTTTCAAAACGTATTTGATCACGTGTAGAGGTCCCAAAGAATGAAATTTCTGTATTGTGCATGCAAACTATGAATTCAAGAATGAGTTTGTTACTTAATTAGAATTTTGTCATAATTTCTTGAATGAAATGTTTTTTTTTGTATCCAAGAGGTGAAATCAATAAAGAGTTTGTTACTTACTTTCCATTTTTTTGATAAATAATTTCTTGAATGAAATTTCCGTATTGTGTATCCAAGAGGGGGCTTCAAGAAAGAGATTGTTACTTACCTGGAATTTTCTCATAATTTATTGAGTGAAATTTCCGTATCGTATTGCGTATCCAAGAGGGAACTTCAAGAAAGAGAATGTTACTTACTTAGAATTTTGTCATAATTTCTTGAATGAAATTTCCGTATTGTGTATCCAAGAGGTGTATTCAAGAAAGAGTTTGTTACTTACTTACAATTTTTTTATAATTTCTTGAATGACATATATGTATTGTGCATCCAGGAGGAGAATTCAAGAAACAGTTTGCTACTTAATTACTATTTTTTCATAATTTCTTGAGTGAAATTGCAGTATTGTCTGTCCAGGAAGCGATTTCAAGAAAGAGTTTGTTTGCAATGTTTTTCATAATTTCCTGAATTAAATTTCTGTATTGTACATCTCAATGGCGAATTCAAGAAAGGGTTTGTTACTTACTTAGAATTTTTTCATAATTTTTTTAATGAAGTGTCTTTTTTGTTTATCAAGAAGGCAAATTCAAGAAAGAATTTATTATACACTTACTTACAATTTTTTCATAGTTACTTTAATGAAGTTTCTGCATTGTGTGTCCAAGAGGTGAGTTCAGGAAAGAGTTGTTTACGTGCTTAAAATTTTTTCATAATTTATTGAATGAAATCTCCGTATTGTATATCCAAGAGGAGAAAACAATAAAGAGTTTGCTCCTTACTTGCGATTTTTTCATAATTTCTTGAATGAAGTATCTGTATTGTGTATCCATGAGGTGAAATCAATAAAGAGTTTGTTACTTACTTACAAATATTTTCATAATTTCTTGAATGAAATTTCCGTATTGTGTATCCAAGAGGGGACTTCAAGAAAGAAATTGTTACTTACTGAGAATTTTTATAATTTCTTGAATGAAATTATTACACCATGTATCTAAGAAGTGAAAACAATAAAGAGTTTGTTACTTACTTAGAATTTTGTCATAATTTCTTGAACGAAAGGTCTTTTTGTTTATCCAGCAGGCGAATTCAAGAAAGAATTTACTACTTACTTACAATTTTTTCATAATTTCTTTAATGAAATTTCTGTATTGTGTATCCAAGAGGTGACTTCAAGAAAGAATCTGTTACTTACTTACTTAAAAAATTTTCATAGTTTCTTAAATGAAATTTCTGCATTGTGTATCCAAGAGGTGACTTCAGGAAAGAGTTTGTTACTTGCTTACAATTTTTTCATAATTTATTAAATGAAATTTCTGCTTTGTGTATCCAAGAGGTGAATTCAAAAAAGATTTTGTTACTTACTTAGAATTTTGTCATAATTTCTTGAATGAAATGTCTTTTTTATTTATCCAGGAGGCGAATTCAAGAAAGAGTTTGCTACTTACTTACAATTTTTGATTAATTTCTTAAATGAAATTTCTGCATTGTGTATCCAAGAGGTGACTTCAAGAAAGAGTTTGTTACTTACTTACAATTTTTTTTTCATAATTTCCTTAATTAAATTTCTGCATTGTGTATCCAAGAGGTGACTTTAAGAAAGAGTTTTTTACTTACTTACAATTTTGTCATAATGACATATCCAACAACGGATGTTGATAAATAATTTATTCATTCTGATACCAAGATTTTGTCTATGTTATCCCGTGTGTTTGACAATAGATGTATATAAATTCCTTTTCTTATATCTCCGACGTTTTATTAGACATTCTAAACGTTTGATATGCTAGCTTACTCTAAAAATAATGAACACATAACAATGTAATGCATAGTATATTTTTAATGAAATAATGCTATGTAGAATCTTAATACAAAAAACATATTATGATACATTATTAATAACAATGATTAACTTTGGACATTTTGAATCTTTTCCATAAAATAGTTCACCATGTTCTCTCTTGATATTATAGTTATTGTCTTCTCTTAGTTCGTAATCAGTAGAATAATCATTATTCCATTTTGAGTCATACACAATTTTTACTGGTGTCTGATCAAAAGGCTCAATATGCTTTTCGTCCTTGGTATTATTTGGTTCATTGACTGTTTGACCAATGGCAGTAACGTTTGTTCTCGCTTTGTTATTCATTGATTCATCTTTATATTTCATAGTGATATTTTCTGACAATGCCCTTTTTATTTTTCTGGAAATTTCACTGTCTATTATCACATTATTTTTACACAGGTAACAGCTTCGGCACGTAGACAAGATATGGTTCATGATATTAGTAGAAGAGTGGGCCTTTCTTTTATTGATCTTCCGTTGAATGCTAATACCCAACAGGTGACGATTGGATGTATTAGTAGGTAATGTGTTACCTGCAAGAGTAGCAAGGAGTTGTCCTCTATCATCAACGATTATTTTTATGTTGGCATTCTCTTTGAGTGCAATCATCTCTGGAGATCTGAATCTCGCATAACCACCAACAAAAGAGTTGAATTTTTTCGGTATTCCAAAGAAATTTAATTTCTTACTGTCATGACAATGCATGCATAAATTTCAAATAGTCTAAATACTTCTCCTTGTCGGCATTCAATGCTACAATAACCTTGTTATGTGAACATACTTTATTAAAATGCTCCATCTTCACTTTTTTTTTAAAGATATGACTTATGTTTTTATCGTTCCACTGCGTAAGAAATACTGATTTAATACGTGCAATAGACTAGGTAGTATTGATAACCAGACATAGAATACCAGTGGGAAAGCCAAATCGTGTCTCTGACCAATCATAGAGTACAATTGTTAGAGCCGTAAGCATATTTTGTCATTTTAAGATACGTAAAAAAAAAAAAAGTTGAATAATTTCGAGGTTTTAAAAAATAATATTTTGTTTTTATGAAAAAAATATTGAATTAGAACTATAAGTCCTCATCCTTATTAGTATCCAAAACTGGACTTAAGTTTCATATTTCGAACTAGAGAATTGTATTTGCCATAATTTTTTTACAAGAAACTAGAGTTTAAGGTTAAAAACCCTTATTAGCTCAGATTTTACGGAAATAGTTTTATTTTTCGATCCAAAAATAGACTTAAGTTTCACATTTTAATCAGAGAATTGTATTTTTCATAATTTTCTTACAAAAAACTAGAGTTTACGATCAAAAAACCCTTTTAGCTCAAATTATACAGAAATATTTTATTTTTCGATCCATAACTGGACTTAAGTTTCACATTTGAACCAGAGAATTGTATTTTCCATAATTTTCTTACAAAAAAAAACAACTAGAGTTAACTGTCAAAACCCCTATTAGCTCAGATTTTATAGAAATAGTTTATTTTTCGATTCATAACTGGACTTAAGTTTCACATTTGAACCAGAGAATTGTACTTTCCATAATTTTCTTACAAAAAAAACTAGAGTTTACGGTCAAAAACCCCTATTAGCTCATATTTTATAGAAATAGTTTATTTTTCGATCCATAACTGGGCTTAAGTTTCACCTATGAGTCAACAAAATTTATTGTACATAATTTTCTTACACAAAACTAGAGTTTGCGGTCAAAATCCCTTATTGGCTCAGATTTAACGGAAATAGTTTATTTTTATAGATTTCAGACAACACATACCTACGAAAGACTAAGAAACCTAGCTAATAAAAGCCAGAAATAGAAAACTAACCATCCCAAATCATAAGTTTCAGACAACACATACCTACGAAATACTAAGAAATCTGGATATGAAAAGTCGGAAATAGCAAACTACACACCCCAAGTCATAATTTTCTGACAACACACACCTATGAAAGGTTAAGAAATCTAGCTCAGAAAAGTCAAAAATAGGAACCACCCATCCCAAATCATAGGTTTCAGACAACAAACACCTATGAAAGGCTAAGAAATCCAGCTCAGAAAAGTCAAAAGTAGCAACCCACAAATCCCAAATCATAGGTTTCAGACAACACACACACCAACGAAAGACTAAGAAATCTAGCGTAGAAGAGACTGAAAGAGTAATAGACATGTCCCAAATCATAAGTTTCAGACAACGCACACCTACGAAATAATAAAAAATCTGATTATTAAAAGACAGAAATAGAACAATACACATCCCAAATAGTAAGTTTCAGACAAAACAAATAGACGAAATACTAAGAAAACTTAGCTGGGACAAGTCGAAAATAGCAATCCACCCATCCCAAACCAAATATTTCGGACAACACACACCAATGAAAGGCTATGAAATCCAGCTCCGAAAAGTCAAAAATAGCAACCCACCCATCCCAAATCATAAGTTTCAGACAACACACACCAACGAAAGACTAAGAAATATAGCTCAGAAAAGCCCGAAATAGTAATTTACATATCCCAAACTATAAGTTTCAGACAACACACACCTATGAAATACTAGAAAACCTAGCTCATAAAAGCCTGAAATAGCAAACTACTCATCCCAAACTATAGGTTTCAGACAATAAACGCCTATGAGAGACTAAAAATCCTAGCTCTGAAAAGTCCAAATAGCAAACTACACATCCCAAATCATAATTTTCTGACAACACACACCTATGAAAGGGTAAGAAATCCAGCTCAGAAAAGTCAAAAATAGCAAACCACCCATCCCAAATCATAGGTTTCCGACAACACACACCTATGGAAGACTAATAAATCCAGCTCAGAAAAGTCAAAAATAGCAACCCACCCACCCCAAATCATAGGTTTCAGACAACACAGATCAACGAAAGACTAAGAAATCTAGCTCAGAAATGCCCGAAATAGTAATTTATATATCCCAAAACATAATTTTCAGACAACACACACCTACGAAATACTAGAAAACCTAGCTCATAAAAGCCTGAAATGGCAAACTACTCATCCTAAACTACAGGTTTCAGACAACAAACGCCTATGAGAGACTAAGAATCCTAGCTCTGAAACGTCCAAATAGCAAACTACACATCCCATATCATAATTCTCTCACAACACACACCTATGAAAGGGTAAGAAATCCAACTCAGAAAAGTCAAAAATAGCAACCCACTCATCCCCAATCATAGGTTTCCGACAACACACACCTATTAAAGACTAAGAAATCCAGCTTAGAAAAGTCAAAAATAGCAATCCACCCACCCCAAATCATAGGTTTCAGACAACACACATCAACGAAAGACTAGTTTCTGTTCGTTTTAAGTTTTAATGTTGTTCCTTATTTTCAGTTGAAAAAACTTTTTTTATTTAATTTCCGATCGCTTTTTAAATATGGCTGGGAAATCCAGAGCCCCCTCCATGGAAAGATCCTCCCACCTAACCCCCAACCCCCCACACTAGAAAAATCCCCCCCTGAAAACGTCTGTATGCTTCCCAATAACCAATACTATATGTAATTAATTAAAAAAACTTTTTCTACAAAATAAGTTTTTCAAAGAAAAGTAAAGAATTCCATTAAAAAAAAATTGAGCAAAAATAAAATCAAATAATCTACCAAGCGTAAAACTACCGCTAATCAGCATCTATAAATAAATGAAACCCAAACCGAAAAGAAATTACAATAAATAACCGAGTCAAACTCAAAACGAGCAGAAATTAACCTAAGTTGGGGACAAAACCCCTATGCCTTCCCAAGGCCAGTGTGGGGGGTTGGGGTTAGTTGGGAGGATCTTTCCATGGGAGGGGGCTCTGGATTTCCCAGCATTATTTAAAAAGCTTCATATGCTAATTAAACAGTCCATGTGTTTCAATTTTAGTAAACATTCAAAAAAGAGAGGCAGGTTCACTTCGATTTTGGCTCATCGTGCATGAAAAATGAAAACAGAATTTGTATATTAGTTTCGGCAGATTTATTCCGGATATGAGGGGTCGCCCCCCTCCTCAATACCATGCTCTTTACGCTAAAGCTGTTAGCACTTTCAAAAAAAGCTTCCTATTCTAATTAAAAAGTCCCTGTTTTTTTCAAATTTTAGTAAATATTCAAACAGGGCAGGCAGGTTCACCATAAAATATTCAAATCGCTTTACATCCTCATACCTGATAAGGGATGTTTTTCCCACTATCTGATAAGAGCATGTTTACACATTAGTTCAATATAGTCTAGTGAAAACTTTATGCAACGCAAAATGGATTCTTTTTATTTATTCCGGATATGAAGGGTCGCCCCCTCCTCAATACCATGCTCTTTACGCTAAGGCTGTTAGCACTTTCAAAAAAAGCTTCCTATTCTAATTAAAAAGTCCCTCTTTTTTTCAAATTTTAGTAAATATTCAAACAGGGCAGGCAGGTTCACCATAAAATAATCAAATCGCTTTACATCCTCATACCTGAAAAGGATGTTTTTCCACTATCAGATAAGAGCTTGTTTACACATTAGTTCAATATAGGCCAGTGTAAACTTGATGCAACGCAAAATGGATTCTTTTTATTTATTCCGGATATGAAGGGTCACCCCCTCCTCAATACCATGCTCTTTACGCTAAAGCTGTTAGCACTTCCAAAAAAAAGCTTCCTATTCTAATTAAAAAGTCCGTGTTTTTTTTCAAATTTTAGTAAATATTCAAACAGGGCAGGCAGGTTCACCATAAAATAATCAAATCGCTTTACATCCTCATACCTGAAAAGAATGTTTTTCCACTATCAGATAAGAGCATGTTTACACATTAGTTCAATATAGGCCAGTGAAAACTTGATGCAACGCAAAATGGATTCTTTTAGTATAACATAAAAAAATATATATATATACTCACATGTACTCTCTTAAAATTCTCCATATTTGAATATTCAGAGCAAATAATCTATTTTACTCTTTGAACGAGTTATTCAAACTGTGAAATGCTACAACACGACAGTCTATTTTATAGGCAAATTAATATAACATAAAAAAAAAAATACTCACACGTACTCTCTTAAAATTCTCCATATTTGAATATCCAGAGCAAATAATCTATTTTACTCCTTGAACAAGTTATTCAAACTGTGAAATGCTACAACATGACAGTCTATTTTATAGGCAAAATATTTGAATTCCTTTTATTCAAATCCAATCACCAATCAAGTTATCCAAAAAATATTTGAATATATTAAGTTATAGGCAATAATGGTTTAGAAAAACTAGAATAGTGACATAATTTCATTTTATCGACCCTCAAATTCCATTTAGGTTGCCGTATATGGTGTACCCGCAGTATTTCCATACACCTATTAGCCCAGAAACCTGTCTGGTTGGCCAAGAAAGCTGTCTGGTAGGTTTTGTAGGATTCGGACTGTGTATATTCCATTTAGGTTGCCGTATATGACCCACAGTATTTCCATACACCTATTAGCCCAGAAACCTGTCTGGTTGTCCCAGAAACCTGTCTGGTTGGCCCAGAAACCTGTCTGGTAGGGTTTGTAGGGTTCGGACTGTGTATATAGATACTACTCAAGTTCAGGCGTTTCATTAGAGCTTTTCATGGCTATCACAATCACCACACAAATATGAGAGACAAAGTCTGGGTCTCTGTAATTTCCTGGTTATTTTTTTTCGTGTAATTTGTCTCTTTCGGGATTTTGACAATATTGCACCCCTCAGTGCCGGATCCAGGGGGCGGGGACCCTGCCCCCAAGATTTTCTTTCGCTCTCATTCGTTACATTTTGTAATTATTGGCACCCTTGTCACATTACCCCCCAAAAACTTTACCTATTGGTATCCTTGCCAAATTGCCCCCCCCCCAAAAATTTTGCTCTAGATCCACCCCTGGCCCTCCTGCCAATAAAAAAAGACTTGTGCATGTGATTTGCCTAATTCTGTTCATAACAGAGAAAGAAGTTTACAGTTAAACAGACTTGTTCCAACAAACCTTTCACATATAGCCCAGAAGCCACCTTAGATCTGGCCAAAAAAATATTTTTGATCAGTTATTATCAAATTGGTCATTATGAAACTTAACTATTATATTCTGTTATCGAAATAATTGAATTGATTTATAACCCAAACACACACAAAAAAGTAAAAAGGGTGAAACAATACAAGAGAAAAACACACAATCAATAAAAGAATCAAAGACAAAATTGGACGATTGAAATCAAATTTGCTTGCAATTGATTATGGTGACAGATCTTAAAGAGATCCATATAGAAACAGGAAGTATCATCAATAACCTCTGAGGGGCTACTAAGCTGTCTTTATTGTAATCGATCCTCATATTGAGGATAAAAAAGGCTAATCCAAAGTGCTTTTAATCAATCTGACAGATTAATTTCGTCTAAAAAAGAGTAAAGGCATCCTTCACCCTTCTTTAACAAAGAATCATTAATGATAGGTATCTCTCTTATGGGTATTAAATTTGATTGCTATAATTCTGAGTTGTAATATCTTATCATTACAATGACATTATTATTGAAACAAATTATTGTTACATTTGATTATTGTTGAAAGCAAAGACCACTGTTAAGACTTTTATTGAAGGAGGGGGAATATTTGCAGGTTAAACCAATCGGAAGTTAAACATAGGCAAAATTTCGCCAACATACCCCTAAAATGAAAACCAAAATGTCCCCCGTAGACTGGAGATTACTAATATCAAGGGTGAATATCCCCTATTTTTATCTAGTTGTTATCCAAATAGACGCGGCTTGGGAAAACTATCCACACAAAAACGCTATCTTGCTTCTTTACTCAATAAAGGCTGGAACAGAAGAGACGGAGCTGGATACAAGTTGTGAGCTAAAATTTATGTGGCAAGATATCCCCCATAAGAGTTGTCAATCCTAAAACTAATTGGCCACTTTGTTCAAAACATAGTTAAAACAGTACCACCAGTCACACATTAAAACAACTCCTTTAAAACGACCATTATACACTATATACTTAACAATTATTATCAATTCAAGTAAAAATGGAATAATAACTAAATTCGTAGACGTCAAACATATCCAAATGAAAGGGATCATCAGTTTCTTCTGAAAGGCTGTAAAGCTTTCTTCATTATAAATGACCCGTGTATTGTCAATGAGAAAATAACTAATCAAAAATGCTTCTGATCAATGTGATAGATTAATTCCATCTAGGAAAGAGCAGAAACATCTTTCACTTGTCTTTCAGAAACAGTCATTTATCATAGGTCTTTCTATGATCGAAGCTCTTCATTATTCATTTATGAACAAAGAAGGTCTACTGGATTGAAAAGAAGCTTATTTTTTCGAATGTAGCCGAACTTTGTTTCTCGCTGAAATCATTTGGTTACATTGGGCAGTTTGAACTGCGGATAGGGGATGTACACAAGACTTGGAGGGGTAAAATTTGGCTGCACTAATTCAATGGATGATATGTTTCATATTTTAGATTTTAGAGGAGAGTGAAAATACTGAAAATATGTTTCGGGTGTTTTTTTTCTTAGTGATGGAAAACTGTTACTAACAAGAATATTCTATCCATCCTCCAAGATAAGATAAAGGCCACTCATAGGTTAAAAGTTTAATTTTCTAAATTCTTCTGTTTTATTCAAAAATTCAGTTGAAAAAAACTTGTTTTTTTATTTAATTTCTGATCGTTTTTTAAATAATGGTGGGAAATCTGGTGCCCCCTTCATGGAAATGTTCCTTCTCCCAAGGAAATATCCTCCGTGGAAAGATCCTCCCCCGTAAACCCTACTCCGAACCCGACCCCCCACTAGAAAAAATTCCTCCTGATAACACCTGCATACTTCCCAGTAACCAATACTATATGTAAACAATGGGCAAAGTTTATAACTTGCAGCCCTTCCCCCGGAAACTATGGGGAATTAAGTCATCCTCAAAGATATATTGATCAGATTTTTGACTATGCTGAACAAAATGGCTATCTCAAAATTTTGATTGTGTGACTTCGGGAAAAAAATGAGCGTGGGAGGGAGCCAAGTTGCCCTCCACTTTTTTTGGTCACTTAAAAAGGGTACTCTATATCCACTCGTCCTTGTTATGTCTTGTTCCCTCATTGTAGTACTGTTTGCGTAAAACCGTGTGTTTATGACGCTGCAACATGCGTTTCTTAAACAGCACGGACGTGCGTGAGCAATGCAGGCATGAAAAAATATTGTAACAGTAGACCTCAAACTTAATAATTTAGGGTAAATTATGTTTATTTAATATCGATATTTCCGTTCTCAAAACAAATTTGAAGACATTTCTGTTTTGGATTTTCATTGTGAGCACTAATATTAGTGTATTTATTTAATTCTGTCTCATAGCTTAGAAATTAATGTACCCAATTAATACGTGACTTATTTGTACTATGAGTGTTTACTTTAAAGAACGTGTGATTCTGCCTCGCTATTTTTATTACAGGAGGTAAATGGCAAATTGGTTATTGAGTATTACAATGAGCTATCCAGTACAGTTCCGACCCAGTAGCATCTATTTTCATCATATCTCAACCGACGAAGAGTACTCCCCATAACTCAAGATAACTATCATCCCAGCTACGTCAACGAAAACAACAGTTACCTTCAATCGTCATTTCTTCGACCATGAACCATATTACATATCAGGTAACACTATATTTGAACCTCAGTATCAAGTGCTTTAACGAACTATATAATCACATAAATGCTGAGAACCCCATCGACCAGAACAAGATAAACGATATCTAACGATATTTGAAGTTAAAAGATACTTAAAGACATTTGAAGATATTTGAAGCTGAAGTTAAAGACAATTTGAAGTTTAATTCTGAGAACCCCATCGATCAGAACAAGATAAACGATATTTAACGATATTTGAAGTTAAAAGATACTTAAAGACATTTGAAGATATTTGAAACTGAAGTTAGAGACAATTTGGAGTTTAATTCTGAGAACACCATCGATCAGAAAATGATAGACGATACTTAACGAGGTTTGAAGTTGAACGATACTTAAAGAGATTTGAAGATTTTTGAAACTGAAGTTAGACACAATTTGAGGTTTAATTCTGAGAACTCCATCGAGCAGTACAAGATAAACGATATTTGAAGTCAAATGATATTTGAAGATGTTTGAAGTTGAATTTAAAGACAATATGTTAAGAGAGTCACTATAGTATGACGACAACCCGTTTCAAAAGGCACAAATGAACAATTTTACGCGAGAATACATTCTCTATGTGCCTCAAAAAATCCTAAAAATGATATGCTGAGATGAAAAACACCAACACCTGTAGTGGGAAAAATCATTTCCCAGTTGACTATTAGAACGATAGTTAACGGTCATTTCCCAATTGACTATTAGGGAAAACTTGTCGTGTAAAGACAACTAGACTCGAACTGTTCCACGAAGAAACCATAACGTAAATGCTTCAAAATTTTTGCCAAGACAAAAAGAGTGAAGGACAATTATTTACAACAGGAGGGTGTAGTACACTAAGGACACGAAAGGTGATGAATAGATGTGAATCTACATGTGTTACTTCCTAATAACTTTGACAATTCAAAAATCCCAATAGTGAAAGTGTTTTAATGTTATCAGTGAATATGATGAACCCAATATTGTATGTTATAAATCATTCATGTATGTACCACGAGTAGAATTAGGTGTAATATTATCATGTTATTCATTTAACGTAGTGTAGATAGTATGTATTATGTCATATAGACAGCAAGAAAACTAATGTAAAAGTAGAATAGTCCCAACCTTATTGGAAAAGTAAAAGTAATCAGTGTTAGATATAGAAAAAAAATCTTTAGTATATTATCTAACCTAGAACCAAAAATAATCTTAGTCCAGTAGATGAATTTTAGATATGGACGTAGAATAAAATAAGAAAAATAATTGAAAAATTTTAAGCCCTCCTAATGAGCAGTTACTAATGACGGGACGTCATTATTTGATGGGAAGCGTGATGTGCACCAGTAGTAGAATACCATACGTTTAAAATACAGGATTCTTTCTTTCTAAAGATAATTCGGGCAGGAATTAAACGTCCCCTAATTGAGTTCAAATACCGCTTCAAAGACTCTAAATTCTTAATCAGCAAAAAGAGGAATTGCATTCTAGCTTCAGTCGAACAACGACGCTAGTCGTTCGAATTTTGCTAAGATAATTAGTAGCAAGAAAAATGCTACGTACGATATTTCTAAGGAAGTTTAAATGGCAAAAATCGTGTGAACGCCTGAATCATCTGAAAAATCTTAAAGAATTCATTGGACGAAAGATTTATATCCTTGGCCCTCTTGGGCCAATGGCGGACAACCCTTACAGCGCAGGACGAAAGAACTGCGTTTGGTAGTGGGGTAGATGTGCTTTTTAGTTTTAATCTTAAGTCAGATCTGAAACAATCATAAGTCAGACCTGAAACGATTAGTACGAAATTATTATATTTTGGTCACCGTTATTGTCATTGAAGTGACCCGTTGCTCTGCCACTAAGCATGTAAGTTCAATAAATCTATTGTCTTTTTATCTGTGTTTATTTCATTTATATGTCTGCGTCTAGTCTAATAATAGGCAATTAGTTCGCAAGTCTCCAAGGTAAATGCTCCCAAAGGAATCTGATCTCCAGATAGCTCAAGAAGGAAGAGCCCACATTTATACGTCTACATATTCAATTTTCTCTCATTAATTGAGAGCGGCGCTAGCCTAGTTGACACAATCTTCAGCGCTATAAGCGGCGCTATCGGAGAAATTTCTATCGCCACAAGTAGCAAATATTTTATCGCTACAGTACTAGAACTTTGAATTTCCGTTCGAATGATCCCTCTCACGGTATTCTAGGACTAATGGATCGATACGATCACCCCTGGGAAAAAAAAATAATAATAAAAAAATAATAAACACGCATCCGTCATCTTTCTTCTGGCAAAAAATACAAAAGTCCACATTTTCGCAGATAGGAGCTTGAAACCTCTATAGTAGGGTTCTCTGATATGCTGAATCTGATGGTGTGACTTTCATTCAGATTCTATGGCTTTTACCGGATGTTTACCCCTTTTTTCGAAAATAAGACAAATTTTCGCAGGCTCGTAATTTTTGATGGGTAAGACTAAACTTGATGAAACTTATATATTTTAAATCAGGAGTAAAATCTGATTCTTTTGATGTATCTATTGGTATCAATATTCCATCTTTTAGAGTTTTTGGTTACTATTGAGCCGGGTCGCTCCTTACTTACAGTTCGTTACCACGAACTGTTTGACAAGGAATAAGCAAAATTTTCTTGTTATAATTTCCTAATTGTCACTCCTTTACAAAATATAGAAAATGATGAATGAACTGGAATAAAGCTTTCTTAATAAAACAGGCCTTAGGGGCGAGCAGAGGTGAGCTATAATGATCCCTTTGCTAAAAAGTATCACATCACACCTTTTGAATAATATCAGCCAAAATAAACTAGGTTCTTCGACACTCTTATTGGGAGTCGTGACATTTTAAGTTGGGGCAGCAGTTTGCTAATTTCGATATTTAATAGATCCAAATCTACTTAAGACTGAGGATATTGACTGCTAATTTTTCTTTTCTCATGAAGATCTGTAAAATAATCTATATCGGTGAATGTTTCATAAGACTGTCATAGTTGGAAAACATAAGTCGATATAATAGATGAAAGAGAACCAATAGCTAAATATATTTGATCCCAGTATATAAACAAAAAGAAAAAAATACATAATTGCTATAGAATATCCATGGTAGGTCTGACCCTGTGAATTTTAACCAGGGATACGCGTATCCTTGGGGTTACGCCATAAATAGTTTAGAGACACTCCAAAGGAAATTGTCATGGTTACAAAATAATTTATTTAAATTTTAGTACAACTACTGAAATAATAAAAACAAGTAGTTAACCTGAGGAATAAGTAACGAAACTATTCAAACAAACAAAATTTAGTGCCAGAAGGTACACCATTTCAATATGTGTAATGTCACCAGAGTATATAAATAATCACAGTTTATATCATTATATAAACTGTGTAAATAATAGACAGTATGATCTTTCTCTATCTCACCCATTATAAAAACCCGGACCGAGGTGCGAGTGCTCCGGAGAACTTAGAAACATAAGCGACATTAGATTTTTTCACGGGTAGACAAGTCAGATTTCTCTTGAACGCGAAACTTGGTTTTAACGTTGTAACACTGTATTTTAAAGAATCTAATTTTAAATTAATTTATTCCAATACATATATGAAAATCGGTAATTAGAAGTGCAATTTTATTATTAGATGCTTTTAGGAATACAAGTATGTTTCGAAGTCTCGAGTTGGTTTCAAAGGGATTTTGAGAAATGTTCTGCCAAAATACGTGTCCCAGGGTAATTGGACCGCTGATGGCAGATCAAATGAGAGAAGCTGTTTTTACGCACCGATATATATATATATATATATATATATATATATATATATATATATATATATATATATATATATATATATATATATATATATATATATATATATATATATATATATATATATATATATATATATATATATATATATATATATATATATATATATATATATATATATATATATATATATATATATATATATATATATATATAAATTTGTCTCATCAGGAACACTTATCGCTACCTAAATTCACAAAGTGCAAAGGTTTTCAAACAGAGGTGTTTATTCTTTAAAGTTCAGGATAGGTCTAAGAATTTCATACAAAAACTTTCATACACACCGAAACTAGCTCTTATCTCGGCTCTCCGCCAAAACAGGTAATTACCCTTTTTCAAGTCACACACGAACTACAATCTGAGAAAATAAATATCACGACAAGAAAATATAAAAAAAAATGAGAAGCCATCACAAGTATCAGTGGCGGATCCAGGATTTTGTTTTAGGAGGGGGTGCAAAATAGGTTGATCTGATAAACTTGCGTTAGGAGTAAGTTTAATTAACGCAAACTTCCGTTAATTAAGTAAATTACACTACTTTAGACTATGGTAAGGCGCGCAAGCCCCCCTCGCCCCTCCCCTGGATCCATCACTGACAGCTTTTTCCCCAATACATTAGAAAAAATATATATTAGAAAAATATCAAATTTCGAATGACATTTCTATGGCCCGAAAAAGAGCATAAATGAGGAAAAATTAAACGAAACTTAAAGGAAATTAAAAGGAGAACAAAATAAAATGGAAATTAAAGGGAACATTTATCCTTACCAATAAAAAAAAACAATAAGAAAAAGTTTTGACGTTCGATGACGCAATATTACTATCTATAACCAAGGAATATTGTAAAACCAAATAGATAATCTGTGCTAAAACTGCTAGGTTGCCCCTTTGTGGAAAAACATTTTGTGGCAAATTTCAAATACTCTCGCCACTTCGTGGATCTCTCTCCACTATGAAATTTCGGCTATTTCCCTGTTGCAGTATTGATTAGAAGTTAACACTAGAAATTTCCTTATTTTCACAAATTTCATCAATCCCCCGCCCCCCTTTTTAGAAATCCTACATAGGCCATTCAGTTAAGTCCACTGTATATAAATAATAGATTAAGTCAAAATTTGTATATAGATTAAGTCATACCTGTGAGATGGGACAGTTGCAAACCACTTCGGTGGCTCAACAAGTTTCTTTCTGCTTCCGCAATTGCGAACCTTACAATTTTGAACCATTTTTCATTGATTGACGAATACATACTAACCCGCTAATGCAAGAGGAAGTGAGAGGAGCTGTTTGTGTGCACCGAGAATGAAGAGCCAGAAATCATCTGCGGTAAACTTACTGCTAATTATCTTTATACAGTGAATGTCACATACAAATGATGCGTAGGAGAGTTCTACGGGAGTGGTTCGTAATAGAGTTTCCTTTGTTATGTGTCAAGTTATGTTCCTATTCTACCAACTGAGTTTATGTAAATTGCTGTGCTCGAAAGAAATGATCACAGCAGTTTTCAGTCAGACTGCACGAGAAAAGATTTTGACTTCGATAAGTGGTTAGCAAGCAAAAAAGAGAAAAAAGTTACAGTCTAATGAGGTAAGATTACGAACACCTTCATATGTGAAAAAACAAAGCAACCATTGACAGTGGAGAGTACTCAAAGTAGTACATGACGGTATTGGGGCCTTATGTTCTGTAGCGCGAAAGCAAACTTTCTCTTGATGGTTGGTGTTGGGTTCACCCTGGTATTAGAAGACATGGATGGGAAAAGGCGTTGCTTGGCCGATGCCTTGAAAGGGAAGCTGCACTGGCCAGTAAATCTTTACTTTGCCTGTGGTCGCAAGCTCTTGGGAGATCGTCGTGAAGAAGAACCGTTGTTGCCTCATGTGCCAACCGGTACGAGAGGAACTAAGTCTAAGTAAGATCAATTAACAAGCTCGTCGTAAAAACACGAAGCAAAAAAACTGAGAAAAACCTCTCATCCCTAGAACAAAAAGAAAAAGAAGAAAGTATGGTGATAATTATAAATATTGATTTAATATGTAGATATGTAGAGGGAAGCTGCACTAAGCCACAATGTATAATTTGTCGAAATATTTTATCCAATTGCTAAATGTCCTAAAAAATCTTCCTTGGTCTTGAGGCATCTACAAACCAAAGATGGCTATTATACTAACAAGGACCCTGTTCATTAAACACATGGAGTAAATAATACAAAATCCAATTTAACACATCGCACAATCAGTAAACAAAATCTTGAAACGCCCGCCGAATCTAGTTACCTCGTCAACTATTGTATTGCTAAGTATGGCAAAAATTACACAATTGCCAAAAAACTGATTCTTCCTTGTATAAAAGATGCTGTTCGTTGAATAATCGGGGAAGAAAAAGAAAATAAAATAAACGATATTCTATTCTATTTTCCAAAAACAGAATATTTTGAACAATTCAAGATATATCTGATGAACAGATATTTATTACCACAATTGAAAATATTGATTTTCTGCTATTCAAGTTGACGAAAGCATAGATATTGTCAATTTTTCTGGTCATTGCACGATACTTGATCGATGACGAACCATTGAAAAATTTATTGCTTTGTCAATTGTTGACAAAACGCATTAGAGCGGAGGATATACTTACCACAATTAATAATTATTTCAAAGATAATGGTATTGATTGGCTTAAGTATATTGTATTATATACAAACGGTGCCAAATCTCTATCGGTCATACTCTGGTACACGGGGGCATGTAATAGAGTAGCTATTACTATCAATTGTGGTCATGATTGCATCCACATATAAAATTCAGTATTTCGAAAACCTTCCTGACGATTCAAAGCGAATTAAAACTATTGATTCCTACAACCAATACCCACAAACTGGACATGTTTTAAATCTCAGGTTCATGAGATGGAAACTCAGGGTGGCGAACGAAATCCACAATCCTTCATTTGCGTAACACCATAGTATTACTATTTAGGACAAGTGATCTTGCAAACTGTCAAAACGCAGGTGCACACGTGGCCGAATTAGAATCGTAAAATTCTGATTTATTCAATAAAGAGTGGTTGTAATAGACTGTCAGTAAGGCTTTGACTAAAGACATAAAATACCGTTATCCTTTACTTTACTTTACGTTAGTGTTAAAAGCCTCTGATTACCTGCGAGTAATCTCATGTGATAACTTTTATCAAATAAAATGTCACATACTTTTTTGACCAAATTTAGCAATTCTTGTGCAGTTTCTAGGACCCACCATTTGTGCTTGGGCATTAGCAGTGCACAAGCACACTGGTCCAAAATGGTGATACTTATGTACTCTTTAGAAAGACCGTGACGCTTGTGGGCCACGTTCACACCCTGAATATACTCATTCTACATTGACTTTTAACGTTGCTATTTGATTATTTTCAGTTGTTATCCAAATTGCCTGACAAAAATTGCCTCATGTCAGTGTTTCCACTTCTGCGGATTTTTCTGCAGATCTACAGAACTGATGTCCTTCTAAAAGCAAAAGAACATAGTTACGGAATCTGCAAAAAAACTACGGAGAAACCGGAATCCTATTGAAAATGTCATATTCACCTTTCCCTTATAATACTTATCCCAAATCCCCAGAGAATGCTGCTGCATATTCCAAATTCTTGACTAAACATGCTTTCAGACCCAAATTTTGATACATCTGACATGCGACGTTTTTGTCTGAGGTATTGGTAAAAAAAATTTCTAGAGAAACAAAACAGGCGAGAAATTCAAGTTCTTCTAGCTTGCAAGTATGATTATCAGTAGTAGAGTGCTAAGTTAAAATTCTATGGCATTATGTTGCTTCCTATGCTATTCTATGGCATTAAGTTCCTTGGTACCTTTCCAGAGCATAGCCTTATGGATTATATGGCATTATGTTCCTTCCTATGTTATTCTATGGCATTACGTTCCTTGGTACCTTTCCGGAGCATGGACTTATGGATTCTATTACATTATGTTCCTTCCTATGCTATTCTATGGCATTGTGTTCCTTGGCACCTTTCCAGAGCATGGCCTTATGGATTCTATGGCATTATGTTCCTTCCTATGCTATTCTATGGCATTATGTTCCTTGGTACCTTTCCAGAGCATGGTCTTATGGATTCTATGGCATTATGTTCCTTCCTATGCTATTCTATGGCATTGTGTTCCTTGGCACCTTTCCAGAGCATGTACCTATGGATTTGTTTGAAGCTATAGGAATTACCATGCTATTTACTTGAAGCTGTAGGAAAAACATTTCCAGAGCATTTACCTATGGATTTGCTTGAAGCTATAGGAATTACCATGCTATTTGCTTGTCTTATGCCCCCTTGGTACCTTTCCAAACGAGTGGGGATTCCCAACTGGTTCCTGCGCATTGCAAAAAGCGAGATATTCATTATAAATTTGGAATAATATCAATCTATTGAAATGGTTAACGATAACAAACATGTTTTCAACCAGATGGGTTTTTAAAGCACATTCAGCATGGCGTGTGTTTTTTTTGGCAATTGGCATTTTTTCTGATAACAAGTACCATTCATTGCGATCATAGCTCTAAAAAAAGGGTTTAGAATTTGTGAATTGGATCGTATGAAGGTGGAGAAAAAGAAAAATGGTTTAGCACTTGCGAATTGGACTATACGAACGATATTAATATCTGATTTTTTGGACAATTGCCTTAACTCGAGAGTAATTTGTTAATAAGAAATTGGATACTACAATCAGAAATGTTTAATTGACATTTGCAAAAAAGGGATAAGAGATTCGCGAATTGGACTGTACGAACGATCTTATTTGAATAATGGGGGAAAAACAGAGCTAGATAACATTTGCGAATTGGATCGTATGAAGATGGAGAAAAATAAGGGTTAAAGTGATTAGCGGCTAAGGTAACCCTAATGAGCATGTTAATTCATATCTTATTTATTATAAATTTGGAACAATATCAATCTATGGAAATGGTTAACGATGATAACATGGTCTTATGACTTGACCTAGCTTTACTTCTTCGATGTGTTCCGTATAATACACAAGTGGCGTTTGAACAGTGTTGTCAGTTTAAAATAGAGTCTAACGTTATAATATACTAGAAAGTTGATACTAAGAGAGATGTAGATAGCAAGAAAAGAGTTTTAATAATGGATAGCTTTACTTTTTCGATGTGTTCTGTATAATAGACAAGTGGCGTTTGAACAGTGTTGTCAGTTTAAAATAGAGTCTAATGTTATAGCATACTAAAAAGTTGATACTAAGAGGGATGTACATGGCAAGAAAATAATTTTAATAATGAAATTCAGAACAAACCTTAGAAATCCTTGCAAATCAAGTAGTAAGGTGTATGTGGGTACGAGCCGTCAGGGATCATAAGCACCAATGACCCTAACCAGCAGAGACACCAACCCCCAAAGGTCCCCTATCCCCAAACTCGAAAGGCGACCCTCCCCTCCAACTTTTTGACCCCTTCCCCCCATTTTTTTGGAATTTTTTTTCGATTTTCTTTTTAATTTTTTTTTATTATTTTCTTTTTTTAACATAATATTTTTTTTAGATGTCTTCAAATGAGATGAAACATACTTAAAACAAAACAAAAAAATCACAGTTACATTCTCTTGATCTTTTTAAGTTCATTTTGAATCTCTTTCGTTGAAATGCAAGAGTTGGAACATTTCAGTAGTGTTTTGTCGTGGTTTACCTTGTCACAGTTACATTCTCTTGATTTTTCAGAGTTCATTTGAATTTCTTTCGTGAAATGCAAGAGTTGGAATATTTCAGTAGTGTTTTGCTGTGGTTTACCTTGTCACAGTTACATTCTCTTGATTTTTCAAAGTTCATTTTGAATTTATTTAATTTAAATTAAAGAGTTGGAATATTTAAGTATTGTTTTGTTGTGATTTACATTGTCACATTTACACTCTCTTGATTTTTCAAATTTCATTTTGGATTTCTTTCGTTGAAATGCAAGAGTTGGAATATTTCAGTAGTGTTTTGTCGTGGTTTACCCTGTCATAGTTACATTCTCATGATTTTTCAAAGTTCATTTGAATTTCTTTCGTTGAAATGCAAGAAATGGAATATTTCAGTAGTGTTTTGCTATGGTTTACCTTGTCACACTTACATTCTCTTGGTTTTTCAAAGTTCATTTTGAATTTCTTTCGTTGAAATGCAAGAGTTGGAATATTTCAGTATTGTTTTTGTTGCGGTTTACATTGTCACAGTTAAATTCTCTTGATTTCTCAAACTCCATTTTGAATTTCTTTCGCTGAAATGCAAGAGTTGGAATATTTCAGTAGTGTTTTGTCGTGGTTTACCCTGACATAGTTACATTCTCATGATTTTTTTATAAGTTCATTTGAATTTCTTTCGTGAAATGCAAGAGTTGGAATATTTCAGTAGTGTTTTGCTATGGTTTACCTTGTCACAGTTACATTCTCTTGATTTTTAAAAGTTCATTTTGAATTTCTTTCGTTGAAATACAAGAGATGGAATATTTCAGTAGTGTTTTGTCGTGGTTTACCTTGTCATAGTTACATTCTCTTGATTTTTCAAACTTCATTTTGAATTTCTTTCGTTGAAATGCAAGAGTTGGAATATTTCAGTAGTGTTTTGTCGTGGTTTATCCTCTCATAGCTACATTTTCATGATTTTTTCAAAGTTCTTTTGAATTTCTTTCGTGAAATGCAAGAGTTGGAATATTTCAGTAGTGTTTTGCTATGGTTTACCTTGTCACAGTTACATTCTCTTGATTTTCAAAAGTTCATTTTGAATTTCCTTCGTTGATATACAAGAGATGGAATATTTCAGTAGTGTTTTGTTGTGGTTTACCTTGTCATAGTTACATTCTCTTGATTTTTCAAACTTCATTTTGAATTTCTTTCGTTGAAATGCAAGAGTTGGAATATTTCAGTAGTGTTTTGTCGTGGTTTACCCTGTCATAGTTACATTCTCATGATTTTTTTCAAAGTTCATTTGAATTTCTTTCGTGAAATTAAAGAGTTGGAATATTTCAGTAGTGTTTTGCTATGGTTTACCTTGTCACAGTTACATTCTCTTGATTTTCAAAAGTTCATTTTGAATTTCCTTCGTTGAAATACAAGAGTTGGTATATTTCATTAGTGTTTTGTTGTGGTTTACCTTGTCATAGTTTCATTCTCTTGATTTTTCTAAGTTTATTTTGAATTTCTTTCGTTGAAATGCAAGAGTTGGAATATTTCAGTAGTGTTTTGTTGTGCTTTACATTGTCAGAGTTACATTCTCTTGATTTTTCAATTTTCATTTTGGATTTCTTTCGTTGAAATGCAAGAGTTGGAATATTTCAGTAGTGTTTTGTCGTGGTTTACCATGTCACAGTTACATTCTCTTGATTTTTCAAAGTTTATTTTGGATTTCTTTCGTTGATATGCAAGAGTTGGAACATTTCAGTAGTGTTTTGTCGTGGTTTACCTTGTCACAGTTACATTCTCTTGATTTTTCAAAGTTCATTTGAATTTCTTTCGTGAAATGCAAGAGTTGGAATATTTCAGTAGTATTTTGTTGTGGTTTACCTTGTCACCGTTACATTCTCTTGATTATTCCAAGCTCATTTTGGATTTCTTTAGTTGAAATGCAAGATATGGAATATTTCAGAAGTGTTTTTTATTGATTTACATTGTCACAAATAAATTATCATGATTTTTCAAAGTTCATTTTGGATTTCTTTCTTTGAAATGCAAGAGTTGGAATATTTCAGTAGTGTTTTGTCGTGGTTTACCCTGTCATAGTTACATTCTCATGATTTTTCAAAGTTCATTTGTATTTCTTTCGTTGAAATGCAAGAGATGGAATATTTCAGTAGTGTTTTGTTGTGGTTTACCTTGTCACAGTTACATTCTCTTGATTTTTCAAAGTTCATTTAGGATTTCATTCATTGAAATGCAAGAGTTGGAATATTTCAGTAGTGTTTTGTTGTGGTTTACATTGTCAGAATTACATTTTCTTGATTTTTCAAAGTTCATTTTGGATTTCTTTCGTTGAAATGCAAGAGTTTAAATATTTCAGTAGTGTTTTGTCGTGGTTTACCATGTCACAGTTACATTCTCTTGATTTTTCAAAGTTTATTTTGAATTTCTTTCGTTGAAATGCAAGAGTTGGAATATTTCAGCAGTGTTTTGTCGTGGTTTACCCTGTCAAAGTTACATTCTCTGGATTTTTCAAAGTTCATTTGAATTTCTTTAGTTGAAATGCAAGAGTTGGAATATTTCAGTAGTGTTTTGCTGTTGTTTACCTTGTCAAAGTTACATTCTCTTGATTTTTCAAACTTCATTTTGGTTTTCTTTCGTTGAAATGCAAGAGTTGGAATATTTCAGTAGTGTTTTGTTGCGGTTTACCTTGTCACACTTACATTTTCTTGATTTTTCAAAGTTCATTTGAATTTCTTTCATAGAAATTCAAGAATTGGAATATTTCATCAGTGTTTTGTTGTGCTTTACCTTGTCACAGTTAAAGTCTCTTGATTTTTCAAAGTTCATTTTGAATTTCTTTCGTTGAAATGCAAGAGTTTGAATATTTCAATAGTGTTTTGTCGTGGTTTACCTTGTCACAGTTACATTTTCTTGATTTTTCAAAGTTAATTTTTGGATTTCTTTCATTGAAATGCAAGAGTTAGAATATTTCAGTAGTATTTTTTCGTGGTTTACCTTGTCGCAGTTACATTCTCTTGATTTTTCAAAGTTCATTTTTGAATTTCTTACGTTAAAATGCAAAAGTTGGAATATTTAAGTAGTGTTTTGTCGTGGTTTACCTTGTAGCACTTACATTCTCTTGATTTTTCAAAGTTCAATTTAAGTTTATCTCGTTGAAATTTAAGAGTTGGAATATTTCAGTAGTGTTTTGTCGTGGTTTACTTTGTCACACTTACATTATATTTGTGTTTCAAAGTTCATTTGGAATTTTTTTCGTTGAAATGCACGAGTTGGATTATTTCACTAGTGTTTTGTCGTGGTTTACCGTGATACAGTTACATTCTCTTGATTTTTGAAAGTTCATTTTAAATTTATTACGTTGAAATGCAAGAGTTGGAATATTTCAGTAGTACTTTGTCGTGGTTTACCCTGTCCTAGTTACATTCTCTTGATTTTTCAAAATTTATTTGGATTTATTTCATTGAAATGCAGTAGTAAGATTATTTCACTAGTGTTTTGTTGTGGTTTATCTTCTAACAGTTACATTCTCTTGATTTTTCAAAGTTCATTTTGAATTTCTTTCGTTGAAATGTAAGAGTTGGAATATTTCAGTAGTGTTTTGTTGTGGTCTACCTTTTCACAGTTACATTCTCTTGATTTTTCAAAGTTCATTTTTGGATTTCTTTCATTGAAATGCAAGAGTTGGAATACTTCAATAGTGTTTCGTCGTGGTCTACCTTGTCACAGTTACATTCTCTTGATTTTTCAAAGTTCATTTTGAATATCTTTCGTTGAAATGCAAGAGTTGGAATATTTCAGTAGTGTTTTGTTGTGGTTTACCTTGTCACAGTTACATTCTCTTGATTTTTCAAAGTTCATTTTTAGATTTATTTCATTGAAATGCAAGAGTTAGAATATTTCAGTAGTGTTTTGTTGTGGTTTACATTGTCACAGTTACATTCTCTTAATTTTTCAAAGTTCATTTTGAATTTCTTTCGTTGAAATGCAAAAGTTGTAATATTTCAGTAGTCTTTTATCGTGGTTTACCTTGTCACAGTTACACGTGCGCGCACGTGTAAATGTACTGAACAAAACACTACTGAAATATTCTAACTCTTGCATTTCAACGAAAAAAATCCAAAATGAACTTTGAAAAATCAAGGAATTTAATTGTGACACGGTAAATACCGAAAAAACACTACTTAAATATTCCAACTCTTGCATGTCAACTAAAGAAATCTAAAATTAACTGTAAAACATCCATGTAATTTAACTGAGACATGGTAAACCACGACAACACACAACTGAAATATTCCAACTCTTTCATTTCAAAAAAAGAAATTTAAAATGAACTTTGAAATATCAATAAAATGTAAGAGTGACAAGGTAAACCACGACAAAACACTACTGAAATATTCCAACTCCAAGGAAAGAAATCCAAAAATGAACATTGAAAAATCAAGAGAATGTAACTGTGACAAGGTATACCACAACAAAACACTACTTAAATATTCCAACTCTTGCATTTCAACTAAATAAATTTAAAATGAACTTTGAAAAATCAAGAGAATGTAACTATTACACGGTAAACAACGACAAAACACTACAGAAATATACAAAATATTGCATTTCAACGAAAAAATCCAAAATGAACTTTGAAAAATCAAGAGAATGTAACTGTGACAAGGTAAACCACGACAAAACACTACTGAAATATTCCAACTCCAAGGAAAGAAATTCAAAATGAACTTTGAAAAATCAAGAGAATGTAACTGTGACAAGGTAAACCACGACAAAACACTACTAAAATATTCCAACTCTTGCATTTCAACGAAAGAAATACAAAAATAAACTTTGAAAAATCAAGAGAATGTAACTGTGACAAGGTAAACCAAGACAACACACTACTGAAATATTCCAACTCTTGTATTTCAACGAAAGAAATTCAAAATGAACTTTGAAAAATCAAGAGAATGTAACTGTGACAAGGTAAACCACAACAAAACACTGCTGAAATATTTTAACTCTTGAATTTCAACGAAGGAAATTCAAATGAACTTTGAAAAATCAAGAGAATGTAACTGTGACAAGGTAAACCGCAACAAAACACTGCTGAAATATTCCAACTCTTGCATTTCAACGAAAGAAATTCAAAATGAAGTTTGAAAAATCAAGAGAATGTAACTGTGGCAAGGTAAACCATGACAAAACACTACTGAAATATTCCAACTCTCGCATTTCAACGAAAGAAATTCAAAATGAACTTTGAAAAATCAAGAGAATGTAAATGTGACAAGGTAAACCATAACAAAACACTACTGAAATATTCCAACTCTTGCATTTCAACGAAAGAAATTCAATTGAAAATTGAAAAATCATGAGAATGTAACTATGAAATGGTAAACAGCGACAAAAAAATACTGAAATGTTCCAACTCTTGCATTTCAACGAAAGAAATCCAAAATAAACTTTGAAAAATCAAGAGAATGTAACTGTGACATGGTAAAACACTACTGAAATATTCCAACTCTTGCATTTCAACGAAAGAAATCCAAAATGAACTTTGAAAAACAAGAGAATGTAACTGTGACACGGTAAAACACTACTGAAATATTCCAACTCTTGCATTTCAACGAAATAAATTCTAAATTAACTTTGAAAAATCAAGAGAATGTAACTGTGACAAGGTAAAGCACAACAAAACACTACTGAAATATTTCAACTCTTGCATTTCAACGAAAGAAATCCAAAATGAACTTTGAAAAATCAAGAGAATGTAACTCTGACAAGGTAAACCACGACAAAACACTACTGAAATATTCCAAATCTTTCATTTCAATGAAAGAAATCCAAAAATGAACTTTGGAAAATCAAGAGAATGTCACTGTGAGAAGGTAGACCACGACAAAACACTACTGAAATATTCCAACTCTTGCATTTCAACGACAGAAATTCAAAATGAACTTTGAAAAATCTAGAGAATGTAAGTGTGACAAGGTAAACCACGACAAAACACTACTCAAATATTCCAACACTTTCATTTCAATGAAATAAATCCAAAAATGAACTTTGAAAAATCAAGAGAATGTTACAATGACAAGGTATACCACGACAAATCCCAACTGAAATATTACAACTATTTAATTTCAAATAAAGAAAAATAAAATTAAATTTGATAAATCATTAGAATGTCAATGTCACACGGTAAACACTTAAACAACACTACTTCAATATTCAACAACTTTAATGTCAAGGAAAGAAATCAAATATCAAGATTTAAAAATCAAGAGATTGTAAATATGACTGTTCAAAGAACAACAAAGCAATACTTATATATTCAAACTCCAAGGAAAGAAATTCAAAATGAACTTTAAAAATTAAGCGAATGTAACTGTGACAAGGTAAACCACGACAAAACACTACTGAAATATTCAAACTCTTGCATTTCAATGAAAGAAATCCAAAATAAACTTTGAAAAATCAAGAGAATGTAACAGTGGCAAGGTAAACCAAGACAACACACTATTGAAATATTCTAACTCTTGCATTTCAACGAAAGAGATTCAAAATGAACTTTGAAAAATCAAGAGAATGTAACTGTGACAAGGTAAAGCACAACAAAACACTGCTGAAATATTTTAACTCTTGAACTTCAACGAAGGAAATTCAAATGAACTTTGAAAAATCAAGAGAATGTAACTGTGACAAGATAAACCACAATAAAACACTACTGAAATAATCCAATTATTGCATTTCAATTAAATAAAATCAAATGACCTTTGAAAAATCACTAAAATGTAACTATGACATGGTAAACCACAACAAGATACGTCTAAAATATTCCAACTCGTGTCTGTCAACGAAATAAAACAGAACTTTACTTATGAACATCAAAAGAATTTGTAATTTAATAATTAATCCACGACCAGACACCAATGAAGTAATTCAACATTTGAACTTCACTATTTGAAATCCAAATGAAATTTGAAAAATCATGAGAATGTAACTATGACAGGGTAAACACCGACAAAAAAATACTGAAATGTTCCAACTCTTGAATTTCAACGAAAGAAATCCAAAATAAACTTTGAAAAATCAAGAGAATGTAACTGTGACATTGTAAAACACTACTGAAATATTCCAACTCTTTCATTTCAACGAAATAAATCCAAAATGAACTTTGAAAAACAAGATAATGTAACTGTGACACGGTAAAACACTACTGAAATATTCCAATTCTTGGATTGCAACGAAAGAGATTCAAAAAGAAGAATGAAAAATCCGGAGAATTTAACTCTGACAAGGTAAACCACAGCAAAACACTACTGGCATATTTCAACTCTTGTATTTCAACGAAATAAATTAAAAATAACTTAGAAAAAATTCATGAGAATGTAACTATGACAGGGTAAACCACGACAAAACACTACTGAAATATTCCAACTCTTGCATTTCAACGAAAAAAATCCAAAATGAACTTTGAAAAATCAAGAGAATGTAACTGTGACAAGGTAAACCACGACAAAACACTACTGAAATATTCCAACTCTTGCATTTTAACGGCAGAAATACAAAATTAAATTTGAAAAATCAAGAGAATTTCACTGTGATAATGTAAACAACAAGAAAACACTACTGAAATAATCCAACTATTGCATTTCAATGAAAGAAAACCAAAAATAAACTTTGAAAAATCAAGAGAATGTAACTGTGACAAGGTAAACCAAGACAACACACTATTGAAATATTCCAACTCTTGTATTTCAACGAAAGAAATTCAAAATGAACTTTGAAAAATCAAGAGAATGTAACTGTGACAAGGTAAAGCACAACAAAACACTGCTGAAATATTTTAACTCTTGAATTTCAACGAAGGAAATTCAAATGAACTTTGAAAAATCAAGAGAATGTAACTGTGACAAGGTAAACCGCAACAAAACACTGCTGAAATATTCCAACTCTTGAATTTCAACGAAAGAAATTCAAAATGAAATTTGAAAAATCAAGAGAATGTAACAGTGACAAGGTAAACCACGACAAAACACTATTGAAATATTCCAACTCTTTCATTTCAATCAAAAAAATTCAGGATTAACTTTGAAAAATCAAGAGAATGTCACTGTTACATGGTCAACCATAGCCAGACACTACTGAAATATTCCGACTCTTGTATTTCAACAAAAGAAATTCAAATGAACTTTGAAAAATCATGAGAATGTAACTATGACAGGGTAAACAGCGACAAAAAAATACTGAAATGTTCCAACTCTTGCATTTCAACGAAAGAAATCCAAAATGAACTTTGAAAAATCAAGAGAATGTAACTGTGACATGGTAAAACACTACTGAAATATTCCAACTCTTGCATTTCAACGAAAGAAATCCAAAATGAACTTTGAAAAAACAAGAGAATGTAAATGTGACACGGTAAAACACTACTGAAATATTCCAACTCTTGCATTTCAACGAATGAAATCCAAAATTAACTTTAAAAAATCAAGAGAACGTAACTGTGACTAGTTAAACCATAGCAAAACAATACTGAAATATTCCAACTCTTGCATTTCTACAAAAGAGATTCAAAATGAGCTTTGAAAAATCAAGAGATTATAACTGTCACAAGGTAAACCACGACAAAACACTACTGAAATATTCCAAGTCTTGCATTTCAAGGAAAGAAATCCAAAAATGAACTTTGTAAAATCAAGAGAATGTAACTGTGAGAAGGTAGACCACGACAAAACACTAGTGAAATATTTCAACTCTTGCATTTAAACAAAAGAAATTCAAAAATGATATGTGAAAAATCTATAGAATGTAAGCGGGTCACGTCAGACCACGATGATACCCTACTAAAATATTCTAACTTTTGCAATTCAACGAAATAAATCCAAAATGGTCTTTGAAAAGTCAAAAGATTGTAACTATGACAGGGTAAACCAAAACAAAACACTACTGAAATATTCCAACTCTTGCATTTCAACGAAATAAAATTAAAATTAACTTTGAAAAATCAAGAGAATGTAACTGTGACACGTTAAACCACTACAAAACACTACTGAAATATTCCAACTCTTGCATTTCAAGGAAAAAATCCAAAATGAACTTTGAAAAATCAAGAGAATGTAACTGTGACAATGTAAACCACTACAAAACACTACTTAAATATTCCAACTCCAAGGAAAGAAATCAAAAATGAAATTTGAAACATCAAGATAATGTAACTTTAATAATGTAAACCAAGAAAAAACACTACTTAAATATTCCAAATATTGTATTTCTACGGAAGAAATCCAAAAATAAACTTTGAAAAATCAAGATACCGTAACTGCGACAGGGTAAACCACGACAACACACTATTGAAATATTCCAACTCTTGCATTTCAACGAAAGAGATTCAAAATGAACTTTGAAAAATCAAGAGAATGTAACTGTGACAAGGTAAAGCACAACAAAACACTGCTGAAATATTTTAACTCTTGAATTTCAACTAAGGAAATTAAAATTAACTTTGAAAAATCAAGAGAATGTAACTGTGACAAGGTAAACCGCAACAAAACACTGCTGAAATATTCCAAATCGTGCATTTCAACGAAAGAAATCCAAAATGAACTTTGAAAAATCAAGATAATGTAACAGTTAAAGGGTAAACCATTACAAAACACTACTGAAATATTCCAAATCTTTAATTTCAAAGAAAGAAATTCAAAAATGAACTTTGAAAAATCAAGAGAATGTAACTGTGACAAGGTAAACCATAACAAAACACTACTAAAATATTCCAACTCTTGCATTTCAACGAAAGAAATACAATTGAACTTTGAAAAATCATGAGAATGTAACTATGACAGGGTAAACAGCGACAAAAAAATACTGAAATGTTCCAACTCTTGCATTTCAACGAAAGAAATCCAAAATAAACTTTGAAAAATCAAGAGAATGTAACTGTGACATGGTAAAACACTACTGAAATATTCCAACTCTTGCATTTCAACGAAAGAAATCCAAAATGAACTTTGAAAAACAATAGAATGTAACTGTGACACGGTAAAACACTACCGAAATATTCCAACTCTTCCATTTCAACGAAATAAATTCAAAATGAAGTTTTAAATATCAGGAGAATGTAACTGTGACAAGGTAAACCACAACAAAATACTACTGAAATATTCCAACTCTTTTATTTCGCGAAATAAAATAAAATGAAAATTGAAAAAATTCATGAGAATGTAACTATGTCAGGGTCAACCACGACAAAACACTACTGAAATATTCCAACTCTTGAATTTCAGCAAAAGAAATTCAAATGAAGTTTGAAAAATTATGATAATTTAACTGGGACAAGGTAAAGAACGACAAGACACTACCAAAATATTCCAACTCTTTTATTTCAAAGAAAGAAATCCAAAATGAACTTTGAAAAATAAAGAGAATGTAACTTTGACAAGGTAAACCATGACAAAACACTAATTAAATATTCCAACTCTTGCATTTCAACGAAAGAAATTCAAATGAAATTTGAAAAATCATGAGAATGTAACTATGACAGGGTAAACCACGACAAAACACAGCCGAAATATTCCAACTCTTGCATTTCAACGAAAGAAATTCAAAATGAACTTTGAAAAATCAAGAGAATGTAACTGTGACATGGTAAACCACGCCAAAACACTACTGAAATATCCTAACTCTTGCATTTTACGAAAAAGAAATCCAAAATGAACTTTGAAAAATCAAGACAATGTAATTGTGACAAGGTAAACCACGACAAAACACTACTGAAATGTTCCAACTCTTGCATTTCAACAAAAGAGATTCAAAATGAACTTTGAAAGATAAAGGGAATGTAACTGTGATTTTTTTTTGTTTTAAGTATGTTTCATCTCATTCGAAGACATGTAAAAACAAAATTTAAAAAAATATATATCATGTTAAAAAAAGAAAATGATAAAAAAAATTAAAAAAAATCGAAAAAAAATTCAAAAAAACAATGGGGGGAAGGGGCCAAAAAGTTGGAGGGGTGGGGGCGCCTTTCGATTTTGGGGATAGGGGACCTTTGGGGGTTGGTGTCTCTGCTGGTTAGGGTCATTAGTGCTTATAATCCTTGACGGTTCGTACTCACATACACCTTACTGCTTCATTTGCAAGGATTTCTAAGGTTTGTTCTGAATTTCACTATTAAAATTATTTTCTTGCCATCTACATCTCTCTTAGTATCAACTTTTTAGTATACTATAACGTTAGACTCTATTTTAAACTGACAACACTGTTCAAACGCCACTTGTGTATTATATAGAACACATCGAAGAAGTAAAGCTACCCATTATTAAAATTCTTTTCTTACCATCTACATCTCTCTTAGTATCAACTTTCTAGTATACTATAACGTTAGACTATTTTAAACTGACAACACTGTTCAAACGCCACTTGTGTATTATACAGAACACATCGAAGAAGTAAAGCTAAGTCACGTTATAAGACCATTTTATTATCGTTAACCGTTTTCATGGATTATGATTGTTCCAAATTTATGATAAATAAGGTATGAGTTAACATGCTCTTTGGAGTTATCTTAACCGCTAATCACTTTAACCCTTTTATTTCTCCATGCTCATACGATTCAATTCACCAATTTTATCTAGCTCTGTTTTTTTCCCTATTATTCAAATAAGATCGTTCGTACAGTCCAATTCGCGAATCCCTTATCCCTTTTTGCAAATGTCAATCAAACAATTCTGATTGTTGCATCCAATTTCTTAATAACAAAATACTCTCGAGTTAAGGCAATTGTCCAAAAAATCAGATATTAATATCGTTCGTATAGTCCAATTCGCAAATGCTAAACCATTTTTCTTTTTCTCGACCTTCATACGATCCAATTCGCAAATACTAAACCCTTTTTTTAGAGCTATGATCGCAATGAATGGTAATTGTTATCAGAAAAAATGCCAATTGCCAAAAAATAAAACATGCTATGCTTAATGTGCTTTAAAAATCCATCTGGTTGAAAACATGTCTTTTATCGTTAACCACTTCAATAGATTGATATTGTTCCAAATTTATAATGAATATCTCGCTTTTTCCAATGTGCAAGAACCTGTGGGGAATTTCCGCTCGTTTGGAAAGGTACCAAGGGGACATAAGACAAGCAAATAGCATGGTAATTCCTATAAATTCAAGCAAATCCATAGGTACATGCTCTGGAAATGTTTTTCCTATAGCTTCAAGCAAATAGCATGGTAATTCCTATAGCTTCAAGCAAATCCATAGGTACATGCTCTGGAAAGGTGCCAAGGAACACAATGCCATAGAATAGCATAGGAAGGAACATAATGCCATAGAACCCATAAGACCATGCTCTGGAAAGGTACCAAGGAACATAATGCCATAGAATAGCATAGGAAGGAACATAATTCCATAGAATCCATAAGACCATGCTCTGGAAAGGTACCAAGGAACATAATGCCATAGAATAGCATAGGAAGGAACATACTGCCATAGAATCCATAAGGCCATGCTCTGGAAAGGTACCAAGGAACATAATGCCATAGAATAGCATAGGAAGGAACATAATGCCATAGAAGTATAACTTAACACTCTACTATTATCATCGGAATACGTATAAGCTCACTTGTTGACTTAGGTATTCAAGAGAAGGAGAAAGCTTTGTAAAACTACCACCAAGTAGTCTATTGCTAAAAAAAAAATCAAAGTTTCGTGTTATTCAGTAACTTATTTTCCAAGAAGATTAATGCAAAAGCAACCACCAAAACACACGTTTTGCAATGGGGTCTTCATACGCTAAAACTGATCAAGTCCTTCAAAAATGTTAAGCACCTGACCTGACGCTTAATCTTGTCACTATTTATTCATGGCTAGTTTATCTGGGTATCTTTGACCTCCTTCTGTCAGCCAAAACAATAAAAAAAACAAAGACCTGCTCAATATTTTTAATTCTAAGCATGCAGTAAAAGAGACAACCTTTCTGTTGCACAGACATATCATGTCCATTCGAATTTGTCTTGCGTTAAATCCAAGATTAAAATATAAAAAGTATCTAATATAACTCTCAGAAGAACGTAATAACAATTTCTGAAGTTTGTGAACAAATTGAGATTCCACCCTTAATCGAGCACCATTATTGTGGTGCTCTCTCTGAAACTGTTTCGTTTAATGAGGTTATAAGCATAAAATCGAAAAAACAAAAAATTAGTTGTGCAAGTCGCACCGAAGCCTATGCAGACTGTTTTTTTAATATTTTGAGTTAAGTTGACTTCAGAGAAATTTACTTTAAGTTCATTTTCTTGATTTACTCTGAGTGGTTACTTTGAGAAGATGATCTTTCCTGTACTAATCTCATTTATTTTTGAGAGTTGGCATTTTTCAGGAAGGGTAGGCGTCTATTTTCTTGTAGTGAGGCAAATAGAGTCAGACCCACACAGACAAAAAAAAAGGTTAAACCATGTATTAAGAAAAACCAATAGTAATTTTTAGGACATGTAGACGCTGTTTCTTGATAATTTCTGCATAGGAAATTGAGGGAGTCACCGGGATTTCCCTACTGTGTGACTAGAAGGGTTCAGCTGCAGAGCTGGGTCATTCAGATAAGTGACTAGATTGGACTAGTCTAGGCAAATAGCAAAACTCCTGAGTACCTATAATCTGAAAAATTTTTAGTCACTGTAATGAGAAGGGATAGCCATTCTTTTAAACTATAGTGAATGCGTAGTTTTTGCTTTATCTGAACCCTAGAAGGTTTATGTTACTGTGTGCATAAATAAAATACAATGTTATCAACACCCACCCACGCTTGCTCCTTTTTTTGCAGAATATGCGTTGCCTGGCAGGTCAAAAAGTAAGTTGCTAGTGCAGTGGATTACTAGAACTGTTGTAAACGCGCTTGATTATTGTGGGAGCCTGCACTCCCACACTAAAGCCGCACTAAAATTTGTTAAGCTTGTGTTTCAACTATTGTTTTAAATGTTGTTTTTGAGAGACTGTTGTAGTTTGCCAATGGAGCTCAGTACTGACAAGAGCGACCGTCTAGCTGGCTTTCTAGTTTCTGATTTTCTTTTCATGCTGGATTCTGCACTTCAGAAAAGGGTGGGGATGAAGAAAGGTAGTGTCACAGCAGGAAGTTTGATAACAGACAAGCCTAAAAAAAGAGAATGAAGAAAGTTGCAGAATAGCCTCAATAGTTGTGAAATCTTTCTCAGTATCAGACCACAAGAACATTTGCCACATTGGCAATAAACTAAATAAAAGTTAGAAGTTCTTTTTTATGTTGTGATAGTTTGGATTTTGAGGGTTAGTTACCCTTTTTCATGTTAAGGTGATTTTCATTGCCATAGATTTTTCAGAAATTTTCAAATAGAGGATTATATGGTTTTTCAACCTGGTCGTGCAAAGTTAAGCAGGTTTGTTCAGACCCTTAGAATACGATTTTGCTTGCCTTTTAAGCCTCGGTTCATAAATGTTGCATCTTTCGGCCGGACCAATCTGTAAGCGCAATGATAAAGAAAAGACACAATTTTTGAAGTAAAGATTAGTTATTAGTACAAGAAAACTAACTATTTTAGGCATAACCGATTTAAGTAAATTCGTAGAAGATCGGTCAGTTCCATCTGATTGTCCATTTTTGAGTTGTTGAGGTACTATCATCAATTCAGCCGATAAAACTGAGGGTTGGAAGAATATGGATCAGTGTATAGGGGGAAGGAGGGGGGGGGGATAAAAAACTTTTGAAGTCAGCAGAGTTTGGTGATAAATTTCAGGATACCTCTTTCGACGTCTTTTCCCTATTTTGATGAAGTGAGTGTTGAGCATGTTTTAAAATAAACATAAATTGAAATAAATGACAGAGTTAAACTTAAAAAGAGTAGAAAATTATATTAATAGGAGTTCAAAACTCTTATGCTTTCTAAAATTCAGAAAATAATTTGTATTTTGAAAAAAATTCAAATGAATTTACTGATAAAAATGTGCATTAGTAGTAATCTATATGCTGATTTCCATTACACATGGAATTTCACAAAAATAAGCAGTACAGTTTCACGTGCACATTGTAAAAAGCGACCAATCCTTTACCTATAAAGTGGTCAAATACGTTTTGAGAGTATAGTCGAGATTGTATAAGACAATCAGACTGGTTATTGCTATATCTTTCAATTACACATGGAGTTTCACAAGAATATGCAGTACAGTTTCACGTGGACATTCTAAAAGGCGTGCAAACCTATAAAGTGGTCAAACACGTTTTGAGAGTATAGTCAAGATTGTATAAGACAATCAGACTGGTTATTGCTATATATTTCAATTACACATGGAATTTCACAAGAATATGCTTTACTTCTTCGATATGTTCTGTATAATACAGAAGTGGCGTTTGAACAGTGTTGTCAATTTAAAATAGAGTTTAATGTTATAGTATACTAAAAATTTGATACTAAGAGAGATGTAAATGGCAAGAAAAGAATTTTAATAACGGATAGCTTTACTTCTTCGATGTGTTCTGTATAATACACAAGTGGCGTTTGAACAGTGTTGTCAATTAAAATTGAGTTTAACGTTATAGTATACTAAAAAGTTGATACTAAGAGAGATGTAGATGGCAAGAAAAGAATTATAATAATGGATAGCTTTACTTCTTCGATGTGTTCTGTATAACATACAAATGGCGTTTGAACAGTGTTGTCAATTTAAAATAGAGTTTAACGTTATAGTATACTAAAAAGTTGATACTAAGAGAGATGTAGATGGCAAGAAAAGAATTTCAATAACGGTAAGCTTTACTTCTTCGATGTGTTCTGTATAATACACAAGTGGTGGGCCGATGGCAGCGGGGTGTCTTAGCGTAGTTATAGTGTGATAGAGGGGGGTGAATTGATAGCGAAAAACCCAAATGAATAAGTTGAAATAAAATTTTTAAAGAGGAATGTCTGAAAAGTGTTCTTGGGGAGATGGGTTGAAGGCAAAAGGATGTCTTAGCGTAGTTATAGTGTGATAGTGGGGGGTGAATTGCTAGCGAAAAACCCAAATGAATGAGTTGAAATAAAATTTTTAACAAGAAATGACTGAAAAGTGTTTTGGGGGAGATGGGTTGATGGCAGAAGGATGTCTTAGCGTAGTTATAGGGATGTCTTAGCGTAGGTATATGGATGTCTTAGCGTATTTATAGTCTGATAGTGGGGGGCGAATCGCTAACAAAAATCCCAAATGTATGAGTTGAAATAAAATTTGTAACTAGACATGTTTAAAAACTGTTCTTGGGGAGATGGGTTGATGGATGAAGGATGTCTTTACGTAGTTATAGTGTGATAGTGGGGGGCGAAGTGCTAGCGAACAACCCAAATGAATGGGTTGAAAGAAAATTTTTAACGAGAAACGGCTGAAAAGTGTTTTGGGGGAGATGGGTTGATGGCAGAAGGATGTCTTAGCGTAGTTATAGTGTGATAGTGGGGGGCAAATTGCTAGCAAAAAACCCAAATGAATGAGTTGAAATAAAATTTTTAAAGAGAAATGTCTGAAAAGTGTTCTTGGGGAGATGGGTTGATGGCAGAAGGATGTCTTAGCGTCGTTATAGTGTGATATTGGGGGTCGAATTCCTCGAAAAACCCGAGTGGATGACTTGAAATAAATTTTTAAGGAGAAATGGCTGAAAAGTGTTTTGGTTGAGATGGGTTGATGGCAGAAGGATGTCTTAGCGTAGTTATTATGTGATAGTGGGGGGGGGGCAAACTGCAAGCGAAAAACCCAAATGAATGAGTTGAAATAACAATTTTAACGAGAAATTGCTGAAAAGTGTTTTGGGGAGATGGGTTGATGTCAGAAGGATGTCTTAGCGTAGTTATAGTGTGATAGTGGGGAGCGAATTTCTAGCGAAAAAAACCAAATGAATGAGTTGAAATAAAGTTTTTAACGAGAAATGTCTGAAAAGTGTTTTGGGGGAGATGGGTTGATGACAGAAGGGGGTCTTAGCGTTGTTATAGTGTGATAGTGGGGGGCGAATTGCTAGCCTAAAATCTGAGCTAATAAGGGTTTATGACCGTAAACTCTAGTTTTTTGTAAGAAAATTATGGAAAATACAATTCTCTGGTTCAAAAGTGAAACTTAAGTCCATTTTTGGATCGAAAAATAAAACTATTTCCGTAAAATCGGAGCTAATAAGGGTTTTTGACCGTAAACTATTGTTTTTTGTAAGAAAATTACGGAAAATACAATTATCTGGTTTAAATGTGAAACTTAGGTCCATTTTGGATCGAAAAATAAAACTATTTCTGTAAAATCGGAGCTAATAAGGGGTTTTGACCGAAAACTCTAGTTTTTTGTTAGAAAATTATGGAAAATACAATTTTCTGGTTCAAATGTGAAACTTAAGTCCATTTTTGGATCGAAAAATAAAACTATTTCCGTAAAATCTGATCTAATAGGGGTTTTTGACCGAAAACTCTAGTTTTCTTGTAAGAAAATTATGGAAAATACAATTCTGTGATTCAAATGTGAAACTTAAGTCCATTTTGGATCGAAAAATAAAACTATTTAAGTAAAATTTGAGCTAATAAGGGTTTTTGACTGTAAACTCTAGTTTTTTGTAAGAAAATTATGGAAAATACAATTTGTTGGCTCATAGGTGAAACTTAAGTCCAGTTATGGATCGAAAAATAAACTATCTCTGTAAAATCTGAGCTAATAAGGGTTTTTGACCGTAAACTCTAGTTTTTTGCAAGAAAAATATGGAAAATACAATTCTCTGGTTCAAATGTAAAACTTAAGTCTATTTTTGGATCAAAAAATAAAACTATTTCCGTAAAATCTGAGCTAAAAAGGGTTTTTGTAAACTCTAGTTTCTTGTAAGAAAATTATGGAAAATACAATTTTCTGGTTCAAATTTGAAACTTATGTCCATTTTTGATCGAAAAATAAAACTATATCCGTAAAATATGAGCTAATAAAGGTTTTTGACCGTAAACTCTAGTTTTTTGTAAGCATATTAGGTAAAATACAATTTGTTGGCTCATAGGTGAAACTTAAGTCCAGTTTTGGATCGAAAAATAAACTATTTCTGTAGAATCTGAACTAATAAAGGCCTTTGACTGTAAACTCTATTGGTTTGTAAGAAGATCAGGAAAAATAAGGACCTATTGCTCATAGATAACACTGGAGTCCTGTTTTGTATCGAAAACTAAAACTCTGTATGCTAAATATGTTCCAATAGTGGTATTTTAACTTAAACTATAGTATTTTTTTGTAAGAAAATAATTTAAAAAACGAATATCTTGTTCAATTCTGAAAACTAGGAACATTTTGGATCGAAAAGTAAACTTTTTCTGTACATTCTAAGTTAATAAGGGTTTTTGACCGTAAACTCTAGTTTTTTGTAAGAAAATTATAGAAAATACAATTTGTTGGCTCATAGGTGAAGCTCAAGTCCAGTTATGGATCGAAAAATAAACTATTTCTGTAAAATCTGAGCTAATAAGGCTTTTTGACCGTAAACTCTAGTTTTTTGTAAAAAAAAATTATGGAAAATACAATTCTCTGGTTCAAATGTGAAACTTAAGTCTATTTTTGGATCGAAAAATAAAAATATTTTTGTAAAATCTGAGCTAATAAGGGTTTTTGTAAACTCTAGTTTCTTGTAAGAAAATTACGGAAAATACAATTCTCTGGTTCAAATGTGAAACTTAGGTCCATTTTTTATAGAAAAATAAAACTATTTCCGTAAAATCTGAGCTAATAAGGGTTTTTGACCGTAAACTCTAGTTTTTTGTAAGAAAATTATGGAAAATACAATTCGTTGGCTCATAGGTGAATCTTAATTCCAGTTATGGATCGAAAAATAAACTATTTCCATAAAATCTTAGCTAATAATGGTTTTTGACCGTAAACTCTAGTTTTTTGCAGGAAAATTATGGAAAATACAATTCTCTGGTTCAAATGTGAAACTTAGGTCCATTTTGGATCGAAAAAAAAACTATTTCCGTAGAATCCGACCTAATAAGGGTTTTTGACAGTAAACTCTAGTTTTTTGTAAGAAAATTATGGAAAATACAATTGTCTGGTTCAAATGTGACACTTAAGTCAATTATGGATCGAAAAATAAAACTATTTCCATAAAATCGGAGCTAATAAGGGTTTTGACCATAAACTCTAGTTTTTTGTAAGAAATTTATGAAAAATACAATTCGTTGGCTCATAGGTGAGACTTAAGTCCAGTTTTGGATCGAAAATAAACTATTTCTGTAAAATCTGAGCTAACAAGGGTTTTTGACCGTTAACTCTAGTTTTTTTGTAAGAAAATTATGGAAAATACAATTCTCTGATTCAAATGTGAAACTTAAGTCTATTTTGGATCGAAAAATAAAACTATTTCCTTAAAATTTGAGCTAATAAGGATTTTTGACCGTAAACTCTAGTTTCTTGTAAGAAAATTATGGAAAATAAAATTCTCTGGTTCAAATGTGAAACTTAGGTCCATTTTGGATCGAAAAAAAAAACTATTTCCGTAAAATCTGAGCTAATAAGGGTTTTTGACCATAAGGTCTAGTTTTTTGCATGAAAATTATGGAAAATACAATTCGTTGGCTCATAGGTGAAACTTAAGTCCATTTATGGATCGAAAAATAAACTATTTCAATAAAATCTGAGCTAATAAGGGATTTTGACCGTAAACACTAGTTTTTTGTAAGAAAATTATGGAAAATACAATTCGCTGGTTCAAATATGAAACTTAAGTCTATTTTTGGATCGAAAAATAAAACTACTTCCGTAAAATCTGGGCTAATAAGGGTTTTTGACCGTAAACTCTAGTTTTTTTGTAAGAAAATAATGGAAAATACAATTCTCTGGTTCAAATGTCAAACTTAGGTCCATTTTGGATACTCATAATGATGAGGACTGATGGTTCTAATTCAATATTTTTTTCATAAATACAAACTATTTTTTTTTAACTTCGAAATTATTCAACTTTGTTTTTTTATTTATTTATTTTTTTTACGTAACTTAAAATACAAAATATGCTTACGGCTCTAACAATTGTAATTTATGATTGCTCAGAGACACGATGTGGCTTTCGCACTGGTATTCTATGTCCGGTTATCGACACTACCTAGTCTATTGCATCTATTAAATCAGTATTTTTTACGCAGTGGAACGATAAACACATAATTCATATCTTTAAGAAAAAGTGCAGATGGAGTATTTTAATAAAGTGAGTTCACATGACGATGTTATTGTAGCATTGAATGCCGACAAGGAGAATTATTTAAACTATGAAACAAATACAAGTGGTTTTCACTATTGGAAATGCATGCATGCATTGTCATGACAGTAAGGAATTAAATTTCTTCGGAATGCCGAAAAAATTCAAATCTTATGTTGGTGGTTATTCGAGATTGAGATCTCCAGAGATGAGTGCACTCAAAGAGAATGCCAACATAAAAATAATCGTTGATGATAGAGGACAACTCCTTGCTACTGTTGCAGGTAACACATTACCTACTGATACATCCAATCGTCAGCTTTCGTGTATTAGCATTCAACTGAAGGTCAATAAAAGAAAGGCGTACTCTTCTACTAATATTGTAAACCATATCTTGTCTACGTGCCGAAACTGTTACCTGTGTAAAAATGATGTGATAATAGACAGTGAACTTGCCAAAAAATAAAAAGGGCATTGGTAGAAAATATCACTTTGGAATATAAAGATGAATCGATGAAAAACAAAGCACCAGCAAACGTTACTGCCATTGATCAAGCAGTCAATGAACCAAATAATACCAAAGATGAAAAGCATATTGAGCCTGTTGATGACACACTAGTAAAAATTGTGTATGACTCAAAATGGAATAATGATTATTCTACTGATTACGAACTAAGAGAAGACAATAGCTACAATATCAAGAGAGAACATGGTGAACTATTTTATGGAACAAATTCAAAATGTCCAAAGTTAATCATTGATATTAATAATGTATCATAATATATTTTTGTATTAATATTCTATATAGCATTATTTCATTAAAAATATATTATGCATTACATTGTTATGTGTTCATTATTTTTAGAGTAGGCTAGCATATCAAACGTTTAGAATGTCTACTAAAACATCGGAGATGTAAGGAAAGGAATTTGCATACATCTATTGTCAGACACATGGGATAGTATTGACAAAATCTAGGTATCAGAATGAATAAATTCTTTATCAACATCCGTTGTTGGATATGTCATTATATCATTATGAAAAAATTGTAAGTAAGTAAGTTATTAAGTAAGTAAGTAACAAACTCGTTCTTGAATTCACCTCTTGGATACACAATATAGAAATTTAGTTCAGGAAATATGAAAAAATCAAAGTATCAGATTAATTAAATTCTATATCAACATCCCTTCCTCAGGTACATGGGAATAAAATTGACAAATTCTAAGTATCAGATTGATTAAATTCTATATCAGCATCCCTTTCTCGGGTACATGGGATAAAATTGACAAAATCTAAGTATCAGAGTGAATAATTTATTTTTTATCAACATCTTTTATCAGTTACAACAATTATGATTAACAAAATCTGAATATCAGAGTGAATAAATGCTTTTTCAGCATCCTTTGTCGCATATGTTGAATAAAATATACAAATTCGATATAGCTTTATTTAATTTTTTAAGGTTAATTTAGACGAGGTTAAGTGCGTGCACGTAAATACTTAGATTTTGTCAATTTTATCCGATATTTTATCCTATGTATCCGAGAAAAGGATGCTGATATAGAATTTACTCACTCTGATACTTAGATTCTGTCTATTTTATCCGACATATCCGATAAAGGATGTTGTTAAAGCATTTATTCATTCTGAAATATAGATTTTGTCAATTTTATTTGATGTATCTGACAAAAGATGTTGATAAAAAAAATTTATTCACTCTAACACTTAGATTTTGTCAACTTTTTCCTATGTATCCGCTAAATGGATGGTGATATAGAATTTAATCACTCTTATACTTTGATTTTGTGAAATTGCTATATCGTCTGTCAAGGAAACGACTTCAATCAATAATGAATGTTAATAAAGAATTTGTTCAATTTTTTTTCAGAATTTCCTGAATGAAATTTCTTTATTGTGTATCCAAGACGTGAATTCAAGAACGAGTTTGTTGCTTACTTACTTACTTAGTTACTTACTTACAATTTTTTCATAATGACATAATGACATATCCAACAACGGATGTTGATAAGGAATTTATTCATTTTGATACCTAGTCTTTGTCAATGTTATCCCATGTGTCCGACTATAGATGTCTGCAAATTTCTTTTCTTACATCTCCGATGTTTTAATAGACATTCTAAACGTTTGATATGCTAGCTTACTCTAAAAATGATGAACACATAACAATGTAATGCATAATATATTTTTAATGAAATAATGCTATGTAGAATATTAACACACAAATATATTATGATACATTATTAATATCAATGATTAACCTTGGACATTTTGAATCTGTTCCATAAAATAGTTCCCCATGTTCTTTCTTGATATTGTAGCTATTGTCTTCTCTTAGTTCGTAATCAGTAGAATAATCAGTATTCCATTTTGAGTCATACACAATTTTTACTGGTGTGTCATCATCAGGCTCAATATGCTTTTCATCTTTGGTATTTTTTGGTTCATTGACTGTTTGATCAATGGCAGTAACGTTAGCTGGTGCTTTGTTTTTCATCGATTCATCTTTATACTCCATAGTGATATTTTCTGCCAATGCCCTTTTTATTTTTCTGGCAATTTCACTGTCTATTATCACATTATTTTTACACAGGTAACAGTTTCGGCACGTAGACAAGATATGGTTTACGATATTAGTAGAAGAGTAGGCCTTTCTTTTTTTGACTTTCCGTTGAATGCTAATACCCGAAAACTGAAGATTAGATGTATCAGTAGGTAATGTGTTACCTGCAACAGTAGCAAGGAGTTGACCTCTATCATCAACGATTATTTTTATGTTGGCATTCTCTTTTAGTGCAATCATGTCTGGAGAGCTCAATCTCGCATTACCACCAACATAAGAGTAGAATTTTTTCGGTATTCCAAAAAAAATTAATTCCTTGCTGTCATGACAATGCATGCATACATTTCCAATAGTGCTACCACTTGTACTTGTTTCATAGTTTAAATACTTCTCCTTGTCGGCATTCAATGCTACAATAACCTTGTTATGTGAACACACTTTATTAAAATGCTCCATCTTCACTTTTTTTTAAACATATGACTTATGTGTTTATCGTTCCACTGTGTAGAAAATACTGATTTAATACATGCAATAGACTAGGTAGTGTCGATAACTGGATATAGAGTACCAGTGGGAAAGCCACATCGTGTCTCTGAGAAATCATAGAGTACAGTTGTTAGAGCCGTAAGCATATTTTGTCATTTTAAGATACGTACAAAAAAATAAATAAAATTGAATAATTTCGAAGTTTAAAGAAAAATAGTTTGTTTCTATGAAAAAAATATTGAATTAGAACCATCAGTCCTCATCATTATGAGCATCCAAAATAGACTTAAGTTTCACATTTGAACCAGAGAATTGTATTCTCCATAATTTTCTTACAAAAAACTAGAGTTTACGGTCAAAAACCCTTATTAGCTCAGATTTTACGGGAATAATTTTATTTTTCGATCCAAAAATAGACTTAAGTTTCACATTTGAACCAGAGAATTTTATTTTCCATAATTTTCTTACAAAAAACTAGAGTTTACGGTCAAAAACAGTTATTAGCTCAGATTTTACGGAAATTGTTTATTTTTCGATCCATAAATGGACTTAAGTTTCACCTATGAGCCAACGAATTGTATTTTTCATAATTTTTTTACAAAAAACTAGAGTTTACGGTCAAAAACCCCTATTAGCTCAGATTTTACGGAAATAGTTTTATTTTTCGATCCAAAATGGACCTCAGTTTAACATTTGAACCAGAGAATTGTATTTTCCATAATTTTCTTACAAGAAACTAGAGTTTACGGTCAAAAACCCTTATTATTTCATATTTACGGAAATAGTTTTATTTTCGATTCAAAAATAGACTTAAGTTTCACATTTGAACCACTGAATTGTATTTTCCATAATTTTCTTACAAAAAACTAGAGTTTACGGTCAAAAACGCTTATTAGCTCAGATTTTACAGAAATAATTTATTTTTCGATCCAAAACTGGACTTACGTCTCACCTATGAGCCAACAAATTATATTTTCCATACTTTTCTTACAAAAAACCAGAGTTTATGGTCAAAAACCCTTATTAGCTCAGATTTTAAGGAAATAGTTTTATTTTTCGATCCAAAATGGACTTAAGTTTCACATTTGAACCAGGGAATTGTATTTTCCATAATTTTCTTACAAAAAACTAGAGTTTACGGTCAAAAACCACTATTAGCTCAGATTTTACGGAAATAGTTTTATTTTTCTATCCAAAATTGGACCTAAGTTTCACATTTGAACCAGGGAATTGTATTTTCCAACATTTTCTTACAAAAAACTAGAGTTTACGGTGAAAAATCCTTATTAGCTCAGATTTTACGGAAATAGTTTTATTTTTCGATCCAAAAACAGACTTAAGTTTAACATTTGAACCAGAAAATTGTATTTTCCAATAATTCTCTTTCAAAAAACTAGAGTTTACGGTCAAAAACCCTTATTATCTCAGATTTTACGGATATAGTTTATTTTTCTATCCATAACCTGACTTCAGTTTCGCCTATGAACCAACGAATTGTATTTTCCATAATTTTCTTACAAAAAACTACAGTTTACTGTCAAAAAAACTTATTAGCTCAGATTTTACAGAAATAGTTTTATTTTTCGATCCAAAATGGACCTAAGTTTCGCATTTGAACTAGAGAATTGTATTTTCCATAATTTTCTTACAAGAAACTAGAGTTTACGGTCAAAAACCCCTATTAGCTCAGACTTTACGGAAATAGTTTTATTTTTCGATCCAAAAATAGACCTAAGTTACAAATTTGAACGAAAGATCTGTATTTTCCACAGTTTTCTTCCAAAAAACAAGAGTTTACACTCAAAAACCAATAATAGCTTAGATTTTAAAGCAACTGTTTATTTTTCGATATAAAAAAGGAGTTACGCTTAAACTATGATCACACGCACTTCATTTTCCCTAATGTTTTAACAAACAACTTGATTTTACAAGCAAAAACGCTTACTAACCTATATTTAACAGTTACTTTTTTATTTTTTGATCCAAAAAATGGACTGAAGTTTTAAATTTGAATCAGAGAATTGTATTTTCCATAATTTTCTCACAAAAAAACTAGAGTTTACGGTCAGAAACCCTTATTAGCTCAGATTTTACGGTAATAGTTTTATTTTTCGATTCAAAAATGGACTTAAGTTTCACATTTGAACCAGAGAATTGTATTTTCCATAATTTTCTTACATAAAATTAGAGTTTATGGTCAAAAACCCTTATTAGCTCAGATTTTACAGAAATAGTTTATTTTTTGATCCAAAACTGGACTTAAGTTTCACCTATGAGCCAACGAATTGTACTTTCCATAATTTTCTTCCAAAAAAACTATAGTTTACGGTCAAAAACCCTTATTAGCTCAGATTTTTCAGAGATAGTTTTATTTTTTTATTAAGAAAAGGGCTTCAGTTTCAAAATAAAACCAGAAAACTGTATTTTTCATAATTTACGTTCAAAAAACAAGTGTCTAAGGTCATAAACAATTAATATCTCAGATTTTAGGCTAGCAATTCGCCCCCCACTATCACACTATAACAACGCTAAGACGTCCTTCCTCCATCAACCCATCTCCCCCAAAACACTTTTCAGACATTTCTCGTTAAAAATTTTATTTCAACTCATTCATTTGGGTTTTTCGCTAGCAATTCGCCCCCCACTTTCAAATTATAACTACGCTAAGACATCCATCTGCCATCAACCCATATCCTCAAAAACACTTTTCAGTCATTTCTCGTTAAAAATTTTATTTTTACTCTATCACAATATAACTATGCTAAGAGAATCATGGGCGTGGGGGGGGGGGGTTCTAAAATAACTTTGAATCTTAAAAAGGGCACTATAACTTCCAATTTAAATTCAAATGAAACCTATCTGAATTTAATACGACCACCCATTCTATAAAAACCTTATATGCTCCCATGGCATAACTTAAAGCCTTTGCCCCAGGGCTCTGGGGGGGGGCTGTGCTAACCCTGGAAACATTGTTATACGTTCTTTGGGTTATTTTAAACAAAATTGCCGTTGAACAAATCCAATCAGATGCATTTGGTGAAAAGATGGGTAGTTATGTGGGAGGGGGGGGGGGTACTACTTAACCCCCATCTCTATTGACCCTTAAAATGGAGCTAGAACTTCCGATTTCAACCAAATCAACCACCTCTAAAGCTTGTTCAACCATCCCTTCCATAACAACCTTAAATGCCCCTGAGGCATAACTTAAAACCCTCGCCCTCAGGCTCTGGTGGTTTGTATCAAATTCAAAAGCCTTGTGATATGATTTTTGGAAAATTTTGAATAAAAGGACTGTCTCAACATATCTATTGTATACATCTCTGGAAAACAAGGCGTGTATGTGTGTGTGTGGGGGGGGGGGGTTGGCTGCGCACTGATCACTTTGACTCTTAAAAAGGGTAATAGAACTTATGATTACCAATCCAATGATCTCTCTCAAAAGAATATACGACCACCGTTTTTATAAGACACTTATATGCCCCAAGGGCATACTTACAACCCTTTTCCTGAGAGCTGTAGGGGGGGGGGGAATTCTACTACTCATATACGCACTTTTCGAAACCTTCAACTACAATGAATAAAATTGTTATCTCCAAACTTGAATTGGAGGTGTTAAGGCAAATGATGAGCGTGGAGGGGAGGGTGTTTGATTTCAAATCATTTTGACTCTTAAAAAGGAGACTATAACTTCTATTTTCAATTCAAATAAGCCCCATCAGATGTTTATACGACCACCCATTCAATAAAAACCGTATATGCCCTCATAATATAACTTACAACCCTATCCTCAGAGCGCTGGGAGGTTGTGTCATTATTATATGTTCTTTGGACTATTTTGAAAAAAAAATCGCTAACTCAAACTTTCAATCAGATGTGTTTGGTGAAAGGAGGGGTTATAGGGGGGGGGGGTAAATGCCGTCCATCACTTTTGACGATTAAAGAGGAACTAGAACTTCCAGTTTTCAACCAAATGAGCATTTTCTAAACTTAAACAACCATCCTTTCCATAAAAACCTTAAATACCCCCTGGACATAATTTACAACCCTTGCCTCTAATCTTTGGGGGTTTTTTGAACCTGCCCTTCGATCACTTTGACTCTTAAAAAGAGCACTAGAACGTCTGACTACCAACCCAATGAACTCCCTCCGAAGTTTACATGACCACGTTTTCTATAAAACCTTAAATACCCCCCGGGCATAACTTAAAACCCTTACCCTGAGGGCTGGGGGATTTGTTATCCTTAAAGACTTATTTTCCAGACCTCTCAAATACGTTGAACAAAAGGCTATTTCAAAATTTTGATTTGAAGTGTTTGGGGAAATAATGGCCGTCGGGGGGGGGGTCTACCTCCGATCACTTTTGACTATTAAAAAAGGCACTAGTTCTCTTCATTTCCAATCAAATGAGCCCTTTTCGAAGCTTCTACGACAAAACTTTCTATAAAAACCCTATAAGCCCCAAGGGCGTACTACCCTTGTACTGAGGGCTATGGGGGGGGGGGAGATTATCATTCACAAAAGACCTTTCAATTACGTTGAACAATAAGGCCATATCAGAACGTTGATCGAAAATGTTTTGGGAAATGATGGGCGTGGGGGAGGAAGTCTCCCTCTGATTACTTTTGACTGTTAAAAAGGGCAATAGCCCTCCCAATTTCCAATCAAATGAGCTTTTTTTGAAGTTTTTACAACAACGCTTTCTATTAAAAAACCTTATATGCCCCCAGGCCATTACGTACAACCTTAGCCCTCAGGGCTGTGTGGGGGAGTGGTCATACTCAAAGACATAAGTTCCGGACCCTTTAACTATGTTTAACAAAATAGCTATATCAAAATGTTGATCGGAAATGTTAGGGGAAATGATGGGCGTGGGGGGGGGCATTCGCCCTTCGATAGGTTTTGACGATTAAAAGGGCACTAACCCTTTCAATTTCCAATTGAATATTATGTTTCCTTCAAATATTTAACATGGTATGGTCTTCTGTATGACTTCTTAAACATCAAATTATTATAGAGAAGTATGAACAAAGTTATACAGAAGACTTTTTGGTTTTCTTATTTAATATAACTCAACATTAGCTTGTAAAAATAACGTCTAGCCGAATTTACTGATTAACTTCAACATTAGCCTGTAAAACTAATGTAAAAACTAATTTAAAACTAATGTGTAGCCTGTTTTATTAATTTACGTCAACATTAGTAGTATCTATGTATAAGGTTTCAATTACACATGGAATTACACAAGAATATACAGTGTAGTTTGACGTGCACATTGCAAAAAGCGGCCAATCTTTTTATATTATATACCTATGAAGTGATCAAACACGTTTTGAAAGCAGAATTGAGATTTTATAACGCAACCAGACTGGTTTTTGAGGCAACACCCATTTTTTAGGGACAATCAGAGACAGCGGAGGTTACTCCATATACGATAACTTGAATGGTAATTGGATTCGAATAAAAAAAGTGATTTTCATTGCAATTCATATTAGTAAGAGAATTGAATTCAGAGAGAATAGTCTACTTGAGAGGATACTTGTAGTGAATATTAGTGGAGCATTTGGACTCTTTGAGGTTGATGATGGATCCGGCAGCAAAGATATACGAGTACCAAACGTGGCTGTGGAAACAACAGGAGGCTGTAGATTATGCCCTGAATTGGATGATATGTATGCTAGATATGTGATATCATTAAGCAAACTTAAAACGGAGGAGCAATTATGTTTTGCTACGAAACTGGATATTGTTCATATAAAAAGACTTCAGGCCGCATTAGATGCACTAGTGAAATATATTGATGAAAGCAAATTGAATCAGTGATTATTATTGTTGTAATTATGCTCAATAAAACTGTTTCTAAATCAAATATATTTTTCTTTCTATAGTAGACTAGCGTATATTTTTAGAGTAGAAAAAAATTCTGATTAGTCTGAAGTTGGTTGTGAGAGTGTTAGGACTCTAGAAAATGGATAGATTTGAGAAAGACCGAATCATGAGGAATCTTGTGTTTATGGAAAAACGTATGATTCTAGATTACGATTTTCTAGAGTTGTCTATTTAAAGGAAGATATTTTCTCAAGGAACGCTTGCCAATAAAATGAAAACTGTTCTCCATCATTAGACTATTGCATGAAGTTTTTACGTCGTGGTTCAAAATGCATTTACACAATTTATTGGTATATTAATCACGACACTGCAAAATGATATTTTGGATATTCTTTTAAACACTATCTTAGAAATTTAGGACTTTTTTTCATAAGAAAGATGGTGTTCAAGGATGATTTACTCCTCTCTCTCTCTCTATCCCAACTCAATTTGTTGTTGTTGATAGCTCAGTTTCATTGTGGCAGTGAGAGTGTCAACACACATGAAAAAATGTTCCATACATGTCCACTATGTATATACACACTGAGCAGCTGGTCATCATGAGAGAATTGCACAATGATTGATGAGTATGATGAAAAGAGCAGATTATTCAACCCGTGTAAATTGCATAGAGGTTATGTTGTACAAATTTAAGGTTGTATTTCCTGTCTTGAAGAGGTGTGTGACTCTCATCCTAGAGGGCACCTATGTTCCAATTGCCACTATGATAAATGTAATCAGTGGGAGAATACATATCCTGGTATGATTGGAAAGAATCCTAAGCGTGATTTTAGTTTACTGCTACGAGATTGGTATCGTCGTGGTTTTAGATTGTTTTGGGAGGAGGAGCCGGGTCAGCGACTCAACTGTTGGAACAACAAAAGAATTTGGTTTCTACCTCATCGTTTTTATGACAGTGGCTATTATGAACATTGGCCCACTGATTTTTATTTTGCGTTAACGGAATGTTATTCACCACGTGACGACACTGTTTGTGATACTGTTGCAAATAGGCAATTTTAAATATGCGAATTCTACAGATTGAATGTGAATAGCATAATTGAGTGTACAAAGAGATATGACAAGAGTGAAGTTACACTCTATTGTAGAAAATGTGACCCTGACATTGTAGCACATCAGGATCAGTATACTGTGAATTCAGATAATCTACCTGCATTAGTTGTTCTTGACAAAAACCTATACCTAGTAGAAGATGAAATCTAAAAAGTAGAAAAGTCGTTTTTATCATGTACATATATTTTTCATTTATTAGTAAATAATTTAACATATGTTTTTACAACATTTGATTCGCAAGGCACTAAAATCAATATTAAACACACTTGTAAGTATATTTTCCACTAGAAAGTCATTCAATCGAGGTAAGCCAACGTATATGTGGAGAAACTGCTTGTAGGTATAGCCACGACATCTGAACATGAAAAAGAGTAGAGCATGAAAGCCACATGTCTTAGTCGTTAAATCCTGTACTTTTCGTTGTTTTTGAATAATGGTTTCCCAACTGCTTTCAATAAAGTTGCTGATGCATAGAGTGTAGAATTTATACGATAGGCCAAGGGAATCAAAAAATTCAATATTCTTCGCTGTTTGAAAGATGCCAATGGCCTGTCTTCAAAGTCGATGGACTGCTATTAACATTGATTAGGGTATTGTTAACACTTGGAAGTTTTTCTTTGAAGTCCGATGGTGCAATAAGACTTGTACTGGGACTTGTACGGATCCATATTAAATATGCTGATTATTTGGTTAGTGTTCATGGGGCTCGGTCGAGTAGAACACTGCCTTCGGGTGTGATTTTCCAATAGGTTTCAAATTGACTCAATTATTTTAGTGTAATACTCTCAACCAAAGCATCGGCAAATGTACACTCTACACGTACATTCCCTGTTCGTACTATGCTCATATCCTGGGTCCCCAAGAAGTCCAAAACAATTACACCATGATTTTTTGAAAACATTGAATCGGTTATTCCATTTTCAAATAGTTGGAAGTCATGATCTAGGGATTGCATGGTCAACTCGTACAGAGTTCTATAGGATTTTTTGTCAAATGATAGAGTGTACAGCGGAATACCATTCACTTTGCACACAAGGCTAGATAGACCGAAAAAATAAAAATCATGGGGGTATTCAGTCCAGGATCCAACGGCACTGCCACTATTCACAAGGGCCAAAGCCAATTTTGATGGGATTTCTCCATTGATAAATGATGAATTGGTATAGCTACGAGAGCCGGTGGCAATGTGACGTTGATTGGTGATCGTGTGGGGGACTGGAAGTTTAATTTGGTTGCCATTGGCTCTTAACTTTTCCACTGCCAATGCAACAGAGCTCATAACCTGCTGTTTTTGGACGTGAAGAAATGCCGATGTGATAATGATATTTGCATCGGGTGCTGCAGGAAGTGCTTTTCTCAAAATGAAATTCCATGTGGCTACTTGCAACTTTATGTCAATCTTGACATTGGGGGTAACCATTGGGAAATACTGAATATCTCATGATTTAATTTTTCAACTAAATGATACTCCTGGCTCACTGCAGTAGTCAACCCGCCGTCAGTATCAACAACTGATCGATATTCATAGCCCAATGACTGTCCTCTCAACTCCTTATAAGCCTTTGGTGTCATCATCATAAATTGTATGTAGCTTGCATAGTTGGATAAGTTATTGCTAGTGCTCACCAATTTTTCATTAATAAATACATTAATTTGTTTTAACAGGTTGTGTAGAATACAGTTTTCGTAGGAGAGACCATCGGCAACAGCTGGAGTTGTATTATCTGACTTTTTCTTCACCGCAACATTTAAATCAATAAATGTTGATGACGAATCAATGAAATAGTCTTCATTGGAAAATATTTGAAAGTGTATATTTTCGAAGAGAGGTTGCTGGGGGTTAAATTGTTCATAGTAGCCATACTTGACACTGACATCAACGTTTTCAGCATTGAACAGATTCAATGACGAACTGATTGATTGATGTGATTCCTCGTGGGGGAGATAAGGCATCTTAAGAGAAGAAATCCTTCTTTGATTTAACAATCTTTTTCTTTTTCTTCTTCTTATTGGTCTTCCTCGTTCTATTCCTCAAAGTCCTTGTTGATGTCCTGCGCTTCCAGTCTGGGTAGAGACTCATGAGGGAATGACGCGCACGCATCCTTTTCATTCCCTTCCCATTTTGCTGAGATTTTAATTCATCACCAACAGCTCTTGCTTAAGATCTAATATTTTCTTTAACACTCTCGTTGAAATGTTTACCCGACCCCCAGTCCTGTAGTGTGGAGGCAGCAAAATTTGATGCAGCAGGTACAAGATATTTTATGGCAAGGGGTAGTGCAAAACGAAATAGCCTAGCAAACCAGCTACCATGACCTCAGCCAGACATTGTAGTACGCCCCTTGTAGTAGTCGAATTGATTGCCAATTTGACGTGGACTCCGGGCCCCAAAATAGCGATTGTTGTCGGAGCGGACAAATAGAGTTATTCTTTTATTTATTTTCGGTGATGCTGGATACGTCAAGGATGGGTGAAGAATAACATTTAATAAATGCTAAGCTTTTTTCAATTTATAGAGGACACCAAATTCCTTTCTTAGTGTTTACTAAAGTGTTTCGAATCCAAAGGGCTTACAGAAACATACTGAAGATGCTTTATATTATAGTGATGAACAAGTTCATGAGTTTTTTTTCGTTCAAGAACACGTAAAAGGGGCACATTTGAATTACCAACTCTTGACGTTTCCACTAAGGATGCATAGAGAAATATGCAAGATTCCGAGGCGAAACCAGGTGAATAATCAGCAAAAATAACTTAATCCATCCCGTAAACGGTGCCAGCGTTTTTCCCATTGATCATATTCTGTTTAAAGCCAAGAACGTTTCTTAGATTATCATTGAGAATAATTATTTCAGTGTCAACAGGTGAGGTAATGTAAATCCTATCGTGTTCCATTGAATAATTAAAATGGAATGTACCATTCCTACGATATGAGATTTTTCTATTGATTGTACGACACAAATCTGTCATATCATCATATTCAATATATTTCCATTTGACATGTATACCACAAGTTCTGTATAATGTATAATGTCAATTTGACATTAAAAAGTTCTGTGTACCACAAGTAATTCCCCTTTTCAATAGAATTAGTTGTTTTTTTAATTCGAACAGAATCACCAATGTTAAATTTTTTTTATTGACAATCGTTTCATTGGAATATTTTTTAAGAAAGGCGTCAGTTATTTCATGATCAAAATGATGTGCTTTCGTTGCGGTGGAATTGGACAGTGATCGATGACGTCGTTGATTATAAATCAACATGATTTTATCTAAATCATGAATAAAATCAGATGTATTTTTCAATGTACAATATCTTGAAATTAAAAGTAGACTAGTTCTTATCAACCGTTCGGCCAATGCAGCCTTTATAGGACTATGACTATGATAGAGCAGTGTATTATATTTCACTAGTACTTTTGCAACATGGGGATTAACAAATTCACTACCGTGATCCTTTTGAATTTTTTTATACGAATCCTGTTTGAGAATACTCTCAACGTCTTGAGCGACTTCAACACCTCTCTTTGACCGCAATGGAATTGCATATGCATAACGACTATAAACACTGATTACTAGTAGAATGTACTTGTACGGTGTATTGTGACGTGTTTGAATCTCATCTAGAGTTAGGAGATCTGCTTGCATTATATGCAATGGGAAAAGGCTTTAGTTTTTCAATAATGATTAGCACGAAGCCTATGATTTCTAAGCAGAGTGTAACTTGATTCATTGTGTAGATAGTCTTGTACAATTTTAGTGTGAATACCAGTGACTTTGGAAAGAGTGGTTTGGAAACCTAAACTTCACACTACACAAATTTTTCCGTTAACGCGTTTCTGAACTTCAAACATTTTGAACTCAAGCACGTAGTGTAAAGCCTACTATCCTTTTGTTTGCTATTGGCTGACAATGGGGCTGACAGTAACTACACTTTCCTATTTCTTCGCTTTTTGTCTATGTATTAATGGTGTGGTGCTCGTGCTCCTCATCATAGTCAAGTTTCCACTGGGTGTGCTAGTATTTTCCAAGATTGATTTACAATCTTCTTCTTCTTCTTCATGTTCATGTTTTAATGTTGTTCATGATGGTGCATGTTCATTTAATTTTTTTAGAATTTGCCTATTGATAATAAGGCATTTAGGGAAGTTTAGTTTATTTGAGAAGTTGTATAGATGATCGTCAAATGATAATAGTCCTTCACGATTTGTAACCATCTCATATATTAACTCAGGTATAATTTAGCTCTTGCACTGAGTTACAACTCCCTTCCCTTGGCTACAAACTTAAATATGATCTTAGTCATTGCCAAAGAGGGAAGCAATGAGTCGCGTACACCTTTCAAGATATGAGTGGGGCATAAGATTGCAAAATTTAGATACAAACTTATCTAATTACTCCATAGTCGACTTTGTTCCAGCAGTAGCAGCAGCAGATCCTCGAGAAGTTGGTTATTTTTTGTGAATAATACCACTGGCCTTCGCACGATATGGCTTATGTTTATCCACTCGGCGAAGAGCATCTTGAAGTAAAAGCAGTTTTTATCGTGCTCAATATTCTCGTTGTCAATGAATTTACTCAGATTGTTCTCAAAGTGTTCCACGGTTGAGAGAGTGAGTTCTATTGGAGTCAATTTATATGGTTTTGCCATCTAGAGAAAACTGTTTACAAGTCCTGCAATTATCGGCAGTAAAATTGTGAAAAAGCTAACCCCCGCCTGAAGAAGTCGTTTCCTTTTAAAATTCTTACCTTTGTTTTTAGAGGCCAATGTACGTACAATGGAACGATGTTGCTTTACCTGCTGCTTAAATACTTCTGGCAGTTGAACATTGCCCTCGGTCAAATTTAAATAAAGTTCAGATACTAGATTAATAAAATCATTGTCAATACCATGTTTGAGTATGGCTTTCCTAAGCGAGGATTTTGAAGTGCTTAGAAGTGAGAACAGATGTAAATTTTCATGTACTTTCTTCAGTGTCATGATGGCAATTATTAGCCTTTTTCACTGTTCACGGAAAGATATACTGTAATTTCATTGTCAAAAATATCTGTGACTACAAGCAGATCCTCGGGTGTATTTTGATTAAGATTCGATAGGATATAGCCGTAGGGTTTATTAGTTGCCTGATTGTATGCTGAGAGCCGAAATTTAGGGGCGCCGGGGTATATTTGTTTATTGAGATTTATTAGCGAGCTAGAATCACAAACAACTCTGTAGATGATATAAAAGGTGCAGTTCAATGCAAGTGTTCGCATACATTTGCTCTGATGAAAGAGATTGTGTAGAACCAGAGTAACGGAAATCTGTTCATGATGAGAGCGAACAGTGAACAGTTGTAGCATTTCCTGGGACCATTATTCAATAGATTCAGCCAGATCGTCAATAATCAGCCAAGAGTTTGGTTAAATAATGCCAAAACATCAAGCCCCTGTATGAATTGTATCTGCACCAATCCCGCTATGCCACTTGCTTTTATTTTATCGTATGACTCCTGCCAAATACTGTAACAATAGTAGATTTTTTTCGGATTTTCCACAAACATTTTATCGCAATTTTTAATTATTTTAGTTAAGAGTGTTGTTTTGCCTGACATTGATGGCCCACACAGAAACAATCTGAATGGCATTTTAAATTGATACATGTTCTCTTCAACAGTTCACCTACAACTAACTGTAGACTATAGTTGTCTAATGACTAAATAATTTCCGTACTAGTCCGTTCAAGAATAATGAGGAGAAGAAGAAGAATAAAGAATCATATTTTCTTTTATTATATACATAAAAGTAATAGCACTTTATAAATAGTACATTGAACATGAAAACAAGCACATTAAACATGAAAAATTAGACTATTTTTTAAATTTATTTATAATAAGAAATACAAAATTTATTTTACATGAGCACTAGAAAAAAAAACACTTTAATAAATACACTTTTTTTAATTTATTTATAATAAAGTACAACATTTATTAGAATATACACACACACACACACACACACTTAAAATAACAATATCACACTTTTATTTACAACATTTTGAATTTGATATGGGGTCCCCTTGGGGGGGCGGCCATTGCAGCGGCTGAAGGCCGAGAGCGGCCACTGCGGTGGCCGGGAAGTGCCGCGGGACCCGCTGCGGTGGGTCGGGAAGCGCCGCGGGCCCCGCTGCGGCGGGCCGGAGGGGGGCATTAAATAGTGGAATTTGTGAGGAAAATGCTCTGCCTTGCACACACACACATACATTGAAAATTGTTTGTGATAAAAAAAAGAGAAAAAAGAATTTAAAAACACCCATCACCCAAAAAAATCTCCCACCCCGTTTGTACTTTTTAAATAAATTTAAGTTAATTTTTGTAGACCTAGTTGTGTTATGTACTCTACACATTCAACTCGGTCGGAGATTGAATAGTGACCGTGTGGTAGTACCTTCACAGCATCCTCATGTACATAGACTTTGTCCGATATGGCTGACAGGGTGTTTTTATCAACTCTAACTGTGTAGTTTTTAAATTGTAAAGAGCGAATCGCCATGACTTTCGCTCTTGGGACTAAACTACGTTCCACAGAGTTTCTATACACACTCATGTCGAAATTATTTTTTACAAAGTGTGTAGCTTGCAAACTTGTTTGATATTCTTGTTGTGCGTTTCCAAACAGTATACCTTCGGCCCAGGAAACACACTACTGGATATCATGTCGCTACCTGTTTCAGATTTTAACATTAACAATTGATTTGGGGCCTGGCGTTTCACTAGCTCTGGATAGCGGGATTCATCCCAATTGGTGTAGTTCATGCGTAAGCTAATGTACTCGCCATTTTCCAAATCATTCAATAGAATTTCAGTTTTAACTTTTAACAGGAGTGAATCAGTGTCCCCATAATACACTTGAACTTGTCCCTCAATCGGTCACTGTACCTTGAATACATTATAATAAAATGACAACATGAGTTTTTTAGATATTTCAGTTATTGCACTCTTTGGATATGAATTCTCTTTACCCATCGGCAATGTCTCACTACTGTTTGCCGGGTGGCAATTATAAATGGCTTAACAATCCATGTGCTTCGAATTTCCCCGACATTGCTAGCGTTGAGGAGAATGGGGCACAGGGATGATTTTTTGGAAATGATAGTGAAATACTCATGGAATTCCATGACTCGGTAAAAGACTTGGTTTTTCCGTGCATAAATAGACCGGTGGGAAGGGACTCTGAGCCCCTACAATATATCTTTAGTAGAGGATGGGAGTAAGCACTGAGTACATTCAAAACAAAAACTAATTGCCGACCTCAACCCGAAACAGATTATTGTTGTTCATCACGTGCTATTTTAATGGATGGTGTCCAAAGGTTTCAAAGTCACAAAGATTCATAGAGCCCTCCAATTTGATCAAAAGCCTTACATGAAAACGTTTATTGACACCTTTGTCGGTAAGCGTTCACAAGCGAAAACGAAAGTTGAAAAAGAAGTCTATAAATTCATTTTGAACTCATCTTTCGGTAAAATGTGCGATAGCGTACGACACAGAATACGAATTTGGGATTGTAACCAATCCCAAAGATTGTGCTCGAATCATTGCGGATCCAAACTTCACGTCGTTCACAATCATAGACTCTGATATGGTGCTCCTACATCGAAAGAAAAGAAACATTGTTTTAAATAAAAATATTGCGGTGGCCGGGAAGTGCCGCGGGGCCCGCTGCGGTGGGTCGGGAAGCGCCGCGGGGCCCGCTGCGGCGGGCCGGAGTGGGGAATTAAATAGTGGAATTTGTGTGGAAATTGCTCTGCCTTGCTCACACATTGAAAATTATTTGTTATAAAAAAAAAGAGAAAAAAGAATTTAAAAACACCCATCACCAAAAAAAATCTCCCACCCTATTTGTACTTTTTTAAAGAATTTAAGTTAAGTTTTGTAGACCACGTTGTTTTCTGTACTCTACACATTCAACTCGGTCTGAGATTGGATACTGACCGTGTGGTAGTACCTTCACAGCATCCTCAAGTACATAGACTTTGTCCGATATGGCTGACAGGGTGTTTTTATCAACTCTAACTGTGTAGTTTTTAAATTGTAAAGAGCGAATCGCCATGACTTTCGCTCTTGGGACTAAACTACGTTCCACAGAGTTTCTATACACACTCATGTCGAAATTATTTTTTACAAAGTGTGTAGTTTGCAAACTTGTTTGATATTCTTGTTGTGCGCTTCCACACAGTATACCTTCGGCCCAGAAAACACACCACTGGATATCATGTCGCTACCCGTTTCAGATTTTAACATTAACAATTGATAAGGGGCATGGTGTTTCACTAGCCCTGGGTAGAGGGAGTCATTCTAATTACATTAGTGTATTTGCGAGCTAATTTACTCACGACTTACAAAATGATTCAATAAATTTTCAGATTTGAATTTTAATAAGAGGACATTAGTATTTCCATAATACACTTGGATTTATCCCTCAGTTAGCCCTTGCATCTTGCATAAATTATAATAAAATGACAACATGAGTTTTTTAGATATTTCAGTTATTGCACTCCCGCCTGCAATATTTTTATTTAAAACAATGTTTTTCTTCTTGCGATGTAGGAGCACCTTATCAGAGTCTATGATTGTGAACGATGTGATGTTTGGATCCGTAATGGTTCGAGCACAATCTTTGGGATTGGTTACAATCCCAAATTCGTATTCTGTTTCGTACGCTCTCGCACATTTTACCGAAAGCTGAGTTCAAAATGAGTTTATAGACTTCTTTTTCAACTTTCGTTTTCGCTTGTGAATGCTTACTGACAAAGGTGTCAATAAACGTTTTCATGTAAGGCTTTTGATCAAATTGGAGGGCTCTATGAATCTTTGTGACCTTGAAACCTTTGGACACCACAATAGAACGTGATGAACAACGATATTCTCTTTCGGGTTGAGATTGGCAATTAGTTTTTGTTTTGAAGGTACTCAGTGCTTACTCCCATCCTCTACTAAAGATATATTGTAGGGGCTCAGAGTCCCTTCTCACCGGTCTATTTATGCACGGAAAAACCAAGTCTTTTACCGAGTCATGGAATTCCATGAGTATTTCACTATCATTTCCAAAAAATCATCCCTGTGCCCCATTCTCCTCAACGCTAGCAATGTCGGGGAAATTCGAAGCACATGGATTGTTAAGCCATTTATAATTGCCACCCGGCAAACAGTAGTGAGACCCTTGCCGACGGGTAAAGGGAATTCATATCCAAAATAACTGCGTCTGACTTTTCATCGGTGTGCTGTCCGGGCAGATTAGTTTTCATGATGCGGTCTCCACGAAAAACACAACCACCCCTCATTGATTTCTCTACTAACAGATGCTGATCCATAACGGTTATCAGACCTATTTCATCTTTGCTGATCTTAAGTATCAATTCAATAAACTGATGAGTAGTGGAAAAAGAATACCCTAAATCCAACCCAAATTCCCCATAGATTTTATCCGTATCTTTGCACACAATGTCCAGAAGAGTGAGTACGTCACTGGCAAAGTATAGTTTACAATAGTCCCACCCATTTTTATATCCGCCCTTTGCCCAAACACTCTTAGCAAATTCGTAGTCGCTAGTAGTGCACTCACTCTCAGCAAGAGAATTATAAAAAGCTTCAATGGGAGGTAATGACAGTTCATCTAATCTCGAGGTAGAGTTAGAATAGGTATATGCATATATGCCATTAAAAATTATAAAATCCTATATTAAATAATCAGGGCAGTAGTGTTTGAGGATCGGGACGATGTAAAAACTGTCGCTTTTCTTTACCTGATTCAACTGACTTAAGGATGTCGGAAAGAAGCTGAAAGAGTCTAAAAAAACGATTTTATTCAGACACGTGTCACCCTTGTCAACTGTTTCCCACATGAATTCTAGCTGCAGTAGCTTCTCCGATTATTTGGTTATAATATTATATGAAATAGAACCCTCCATCCATGCATCATCTTCAATTTCAACCTTGACAATGCGGGCCAACGCCGGTAGAACAAACTTTAAGTCATAATTGGAATTGTGTATAAAAACAGGTACGAAATATTGCTTTCTAACGTTTAAATTGCACGACTGATGTGCAACCCCTCTATAGTTACTCCCCCTCCGATGTAATTTCCTGCCACAAATGATCGTGGTCGATCACCTTCCTCCTCCTTCCATTCCTAACACCATCATCAAATTTTCCCGTGCAAACCCAACATATTTTACGATTTTTAATGGCCAATTTGTCATCTGGTGATAGGAGCATAGGATAATTTGTGTACCGAAGGCGCAAAATTGCACCGGTCACTGTTTTGATTAGACTGACCAATGCCGAGCGCATGCAGTCTTTGCCGCCCAACATCTAAACCCACATCCAGCACTTGCATGGTATTATTGGAATCTCGTTGCGCCTGAGCGTAAGAGACCCCTATGGCTTCATGTATTTTAACACGATTTGGATTTGACGAATCGTACACGTCTGTGAGTCGGGCCTCGCAGTCCAAAGCAATCTTATTGCTCTGTAGGAGCGTGTTTTGGGAATTATTAAAACGTAAGATTGCTCTATCTCCGTTTACCGTCTCCAGAGCCTGGTATCCATGACGTTTACAGTGTTTCATGTGATTCTTTAACTTTAAATCAGAGCTAAATCTTGAGAGGCATGTTGGACAGTAATAACACACACACCCATTTTTACCCTCCCCCAAAACCATACTAATATCGGTAATTGGATTAAAATGTCCAATTGAATCTGCGGGTGGCGTGTATACAACATGCCGCCACCCGTGGGTGCGGATGGCGGCTCTGCGGGTGGCGTGTATAGAAGCCACACCCAATGTTCAACTAATTCAATTGAAGGAGCCCTGACTAGAAATAATACGCCCTTCTTATCGGAACGGTGCCCCTCCTCAAATTCTGTTTCTAACTGCAAAACCGAGACACCACTATTTGAATTTTTATTGTACCATTTAGAAATACCTACTGCATTTAGTTTCACGGGAAATTGACTTTCTAAACTATTGAAAACAACTACTGGAAAGTTTGAAGTCTCCCTACCATTAGCTGACAATTTAACTAGTTTTTTCTTAGAGGCATCTATTTGAAGAGACAATATGCAGCAATTAAAAATGCATACTTAAAACACTGTAGCCTCGTATCGAAACAGATTCGTCGTATCCCCCTATATCCCTCTAAATCTGAATGATATTTTAAAACTATATCCCTCTCCCCATGCCCACCTCTTAAAATAAAATCCTTTTTAAATCTACAAATATTAACGTTTAAACTCTCAATAAATAAAACCACCGACCCGCTACCCCCCTCGTTATAATTTTCTCATTTAGTTTGAATGCTATTAGCCCAATCTAGAAAAATCTCCTAATAATTTTATAAATACGGGCGAATTGCCAACATCTCTGTGTGCAAGTATTTTGAATACAGCTTGCTCGTATTCTCATTTAAAAAATTTTTTTTAGTGCTATTCATGCTTTTAAACTGATCCCCCCCCACGCCCCCATCTGTTGTTCAAGAATCGCTAGAATCTTGTTGGCATATAAATGGGTAATGTCCAGGGGATCTGTTATTATATCCCCTGAGATCAATGAGTTAAATGGATCACAAAATTTGGCGCTGTAGACCATTGTATGGTGAAAGGCAGAGCTGGAAAGAAAAAAAAATCTGGAAGTGGGGATACTTTTGATGATGTTATATCATTATTAGTACTAGCTGTATCATTAACCAGAATGGTGGGGGTGGTATAGAGTTGTCAATAGCACCACCCCCAGTCTATTCAATTGCATTGGATGGAGGTGGCATGAAATCCTCTAGGCTAGTTAGTATATCTTCCAGGGTGTATGGGGATAGCTGATCAAGCCAGCCTGTATTGTCCTGTGACGGAATTTCTTTATGAGGACCCGGTTTAAATGTACTACTACTACTAACATCACCTAAATGTTCTCTCATAAATGTATCTGTCCATTCCGGGTCCTCCACCATGTCAATGTCACAGGTTAGATCATCTAGGCTGGCCATATCCCCAAAACAATCATTTAAAAAGCCTCTATGCCACTCCATATTATCAATAACTAGTGTAGGCTCATCCCTAAACTCTATTCGTGGTGCGACGATTGGTTCAGGTCCACTAAAAATGGATGCTTCATGACCTAATGTTGATGGAGCTGCTAATTCATTAATCTATAGAAAAAGGGTTTATTTTCTATGCGAAATAACCATTATTTTATAAAGTTAAAAAACCATGTCCATTTTTCACCCCACCCTCAAAGCTTAATTTCCCCTCCTAGCATTATATTCTCTAAATACTTGCCCCCCTCCCCAGAAAGTTCAGAAAGAAGCAATAGTCTATTTCTCCAGAAGCATTTCAAGTCAGATGTTTACCGGGCTATTAAATAAGTAGCATATATCTCCCTCAAAACCTAATTTCCCCTCGTAGCATTATTTTAACTAAGTACTTGCCCCCGCACTTCATATAGAGTAGCCTAGATAGAGCTTAGCCAATTATAAATTTCATCCTTTTTTAATGCTATTAATTACACTGAAAAAAAATTGAACATCTAAAAAGCCCCCCTCCCCGATAAATATTCGCTAGTTTGGTGTGGCATAGCAATAAAGTAAAATAAAAAAATATTTATGAAGGAACTGCGATTAGTTCAGAAAGAAGCAATAGTCTATTTATCCTGAAGCATTTCAAGTCAGATGTTTACCGGTGTTTTAAATAAGTACCATTTTTACATCCCCCTCAAAACTTAATTACCCCTCCTAGCATTATTTTAACTAAATACTTACCCCCACACTTCATATAGAGTAGCCAAAATACAGCTTAGCCAATTCTAAATTTCATAAATTTTTTTATGTTATTAATTACACTGAAAAAAAAATTGAACATCTAAAAAGCCCCCGATAAATATTCGCTAGTTTGGTGCGGCATAGTAATAAAGTAAAATAAAAAAATATTTGTCAAGGAACTGTGATTAGTTCAGAAAGAAGCAATAGTCTATTTATCCTGAAGCATTTCAAGTCAGATGTTTACCGGGGTATTAAATAAGTGCCATTTTTACACCCCCCTCATAACTTAATTTCCCCCTCCTAGCATTATTTTACTAAATACTTGCCCCATTGGGACTTTCTTGGAACCCTTGGTCCCAGTTTTTTCAGATAAATATCCCTCCCAGATTCATTTCTTTTGGTCCCTTAATTATTTTCCTTCCTTAAGTAATAAATATTAATTTTCCTATAATTTTTTGACGCCATTTTGGGTCCTCTTAACTGCGTAAGTGCTTAATAGACCACGAGGGAAAGAATTGCGCAGTTAGCGAGGTCGGCCAGTAAATTAGCAAGTCCAAGGATTGGCTGGAAAGATGCATTACCACCCTAGTAACCCCCGCCGCGTGCTGCGGCTAGCAGGCTGGGAGAAAAAGTCCCTTTTTTAGTCAGTTCTTTTTATACCGCGTGATTGTTAATACAGTAAGATTTTTCTATGTACTCTTTTAATTTTTCAGCTTAGGTCGAATCTAAAAGAGTTGGTTAGAAAACCTTATCGGTAAACTTTGGCTTTAAATGTGGCCATAGACGATCCGATTACGTTAGTATACGGAACCATTGGAGTAACCGCGGAAATCCCACTAATTTGGGGCCAAAGAGGGATCTTTCCCCTCCAGTAAGTGGCATAGCAACTCTTTGCGCCATTTTTGCCTTTAAAAGTGGTGACCCCGCACGATAAACCTCCAATAAGTGGTGGCAGCGGTTACTTATAGGCCGTCAGATAGCCATAATAATTTGTCTCAGAAGTAATTGCGAGAAAACGATAATTACCAAACATTAAACACTTTTACGAGAAAATATACAACTCTGTTAACTACGGGGGGAGGTGAACCGGCCCATAAAATAAATTGGGTGGCTGTGCCGCCCTATCGGAAAAAAGAAATGCTTGATAGTCAAAATGATAATAATCTGGTAAAAATTGATTTCTCGGAGCCTTTTTCTAAAAATTGCCATAATAAAGAAAAGAAAGTAACCTATAAAAGATCGAATTGGGCTATAGCACATAATCAAGGAAATATTGACGAGTTTGTGAAATCACATAAAATAGAAGGAAAATTAAACAGAAAATTGACTGAAATGGAAATTGACTCAGGGAGTGAGCAAACTTTTGTGCGAATGGACCTAATTAAAAAGACAGAAATATACCATAAAAATAATATTACAACATTATGTTATTATGGAGATAAGCACCAATGCCCGTTTGCTTGGGTAAGAATAGAAGTGGCAAAGAAGGACGGTACGGTTATAAACCACAAAGTACTCAATGGGAGGAGCTTGTGCTTGGCTTAGGCCATGCGTTGGATGAGATCGGGTTGGTTATCTGAAAAAGGGTAAGTTTCTTTCACGATTTAAAAAAAGCAAAGTTTATCACTTTGCATAAAGAAGTTTTGAATACTAAGTGAGAGTGACACAGCTACAGAGTGAATATTGACGGTTGAATTTCAGGAAGTTATAGTTTCCTGCGTAAAGTCCACAAAATGCGGTGCTTTTGCCCCTACTGTACTTGATTTATATGAGCATAAGGCGGTTTTATCCCTATCTATTAATTAAGTCATTTATTAATGACACTGTGTGTACAGCAGTATCACCTTGGGGGGATCTTTTGATTGAAAAGGATAATAGAGCCCCAGAGGATTTACCAGTTTTTTTAAGCTTAGCTATTTATTTGTATATGGTTCTTAGACTCTTTTATGACTTTTAGTAGAAATAGTACTCCTCCTGTATTAGGAAAATAAGGTTTTTTTGAATGATGTATTCTTACATTAAGCTATTATCGCTGATTATTGTGGTTTTTCTTCTTGACTTTGTTTCAGGTGGAAATCAAATTTTGATGCTGCAGCAGAAAAAGTGGCGACAGGTTTGGATCTTCTAAGAATGCTAAGGAATGGGCTTTCACCAAGAATAAATGAAGGTACTATACCACTGTCTTATTTACCCTTATTTGTCTTGTGGATATTTACTGTGGAATAATTCGTGTGTGTCAAGTTATAGAAGGATTCAAATTATACAAAATAAAGTTGTTCATAATTTAGGAGACGACATGAAATTTGAAAATAGTACTTTGAGTTGCTTTAAAAGCAAAAAATTTTAAATGTTCAGAAGTTTAGAGTATACCAAATGGCTATTTTGTTTATCAATGGAGTGGATATTCCGTGGAGTGTTTTTGGGGAATTCAGTGGAGTGTTTTTGGGGAATTTTGGGCCCAACTCTTTGTTGTAAAACTAAAATCTTTCGATGGTAGTGCCTGAGGCTCGCAGGGGAGGCCCAACTCTTTGTTGTAAAACTATGAATTTTTCGAGGGTAGTGCCTGAGGCTCAGAGGGTTCAACGAGGATTTTTGTTCCCATGTTTAGCGGTACAGCAGGTGTGGAATTCCCTCCCAGAGGCTATAAAACTAGCAGATATTGTCGGTCAGTTCAAGAGTAGGTTGAAACGGTAACTTCTGGCAGGTTGCCACTGATTTAAATTAAACTTTACTTATTTATCTTATTTATTGATTTATATTTGTTTATTTTGTATTTTGTTTTTCAGTTTTATATTTACAAGTGAAGAATGAAATTCTTGTAGTAGTAAATTATAAGGATGGAAAAAACCATCATATAGCCTAGAACCCAACAGGTTTCACTTATGCCTGCTGAAGGACATTGTAGGTTTTGTTTTTGTTAGAAAAAAATTTTTGTCTTGTATTTGTAAAATGGAAGCAACCTACCACTGATCAAATCAATTTGACTAGGAATGTCAATGAAAAATCACGGTGGTAATGAGTATCCCTTAGATTATTTTGATGCACGACACAGTTTAAATTTCAAAATGTACATTTAATTATTTTAGGCACCTACGACAGTAAGTATTCATACTAGTAGCTGCTTTAAATATTGGTAAATACCCTATTTTATAATTTTAGAACTATAAATGACCCCCTTTTTGAAAAAACTTTACTTCCGTACCGATCATCAATGGAATCAAGAAATCAAACAGACTCGAGTACACAGATTTTTTAAACGTGTGCTGATTTGTGTCTATTATAATGTAATCCCTTATTATTATTCATATTAGTTAAAATAAACTGAAATTACCTACAAATAAAAACATTTAAAGCCATTTAACAATATGAGAGGTTTGGATATACATGCCTCTAAGATTGCGCGATTTGTATTACTTCTAGCCCACCCTCTCTCTCTTAATTGCTATCTTATAATTTCCTTTTCCCTACAGTTTTACCCGCTCCAAAGATTTAACCAAACCAAAATATATTAAAGCTAATTAGCAATATAGAAGATCTCATAATTCACTTATTCAATAGAAATAAAACAAAATCTTACCTTTCCCCCCCCCTCCCCCTCAAATTCTCCATGGCTAGTAATTCAGGAACAGGGAGACGGCAAAGAAACGTCGTTAAATGATGAAAATATTCCAGAAATAACTGGCAAACTGTCATCCGTCATTCCTTTCCCGCTGTTAACAAGGCTAGAGCTAAGGGCCATACGTAATAAACATTACCACAGCACTTATTGTTATTAGTGCCAGAATTATTTTAACCAAATATTATTTATAATTAGGCTTAGGTGAGTCTCGTGATAATCTCCTCTTGAAACTTCATTGATTTTCCGAAGTCATTGTAAGCCACAATACTTCAAATAAAGGCAAAAAGGAAATTTTATGCCCCTAAGTACAACATCATTTTTGTTGTCCTGATTTTGGCTATAGTTGCTAAAGTTTAGAATTCTTAAAGGAACTGGATCTTCCTTCCCAAATGAAGAATACTTTTCACTGGGACTTTACTTCCTACTATTTTCGCCAATTTAATTATTTCGACATTTCTTTTTAACAAAATGTGTTGATTTTTTCTAAAAATCGTGAGCTTTTATTCAAACTGTCATCATTTTTGCTGCGTAGTACGTTTTTCATTTATTTCTATAGCCGGTATTTCCTCGCGTTACGCAGGACGGGCAAATCGATGTTTAAATGTCAAAATCCAATTGTTGTTGCTCCTTGGTAAATAGTTATCCTTATCAACCCGAAAATATCACTTTCTTTTTCTTAAAAATAGAACTAGAAGATGCCATCTCAGCTTTTCAGTCCCTTCCAACTTCTTTTTGCTATTTGAACTTACTTTAGTCCCTTTTCTAACGTTCTTGCTCTTATCAAGAATCCTCTATTTTCTTTGGACTATCTTTAGCTATTTCCCATGTCCATTATTCCCTCCTGACTTCCTCTAGTGTTTTGTGATTTTCTCTTCCTTTTCTTCCAATTTTCCTTAGGTTATTCTGATGTTTTTGGTCTCCTCCAACATCCTCTAGTCCTTTCTGACCTTTTTAACTCCAATGTTAGTTTTTACAGTTTCATTAGAGCTAGACTTAAAAGAAAGATACAAGTAGGCATGAAAGGAAATATAAAACTGGGTTTATTAGATTGTACAAGGGATGCGTGGAGATCTTTCGTGTTTGCTGCTAGAATTAGCTTTCATTACTATTAAAATAAAATCACAACATAAAATAAGTAAAAGCTCATTACATTGTACCAGGAGTATGATTCGATCTTTCGTGGTCACTACTAAGATTAGCTTTCAATGCTATTTAAACAAAACTCAGACTTGAAAGTAAGATAAAATTAAGACTCAAAAGAAAAACATAAAATAAATAACAAGTGGTCAGATTCAAGCAGGGGTGTGCTTAGATCTTTCACGTTTGTTGCTAGGATTAGCCTTCATTACAATTCAAATATAATGAGGCTTGAAAGAAAGACAAAATATGTTCGAAAGAACATAAAAAAATAAGTAACTGCTGATTATATTGTTGCATGGATGTATGCCCGGATGTGTAGCATTGGAATTTATTGCATTTTGAGTTAAATTAGATACCAAATGAAGATAAAATTAGGCTCAAAAAATTAGGATTAATACACAAGAGGTGATTAGATTGTAACATGGCAGTGCGTAGAGGCTTAAGTCTCATGTCACGCGAGTAGTGAGGGCATTTCAGGTCCGATGACACACAAAGCAGATTAACATAGGGAAATAGGATTGTTGGTTATGTTTGTTGTTGTTTATGTTTGCTGTTTGATGTTTGTTGGTTATGTTTGCTGGTTATGTCTGATGGCTATGTGGTTTGATGTTTTTTGGTAATGTTTCTTGATTGTGTTTGTTGGATGTTGATTGTGTATGTTTGATGGTTATATTTCTTGCTTGATGGTTATGTTTGATGTTTGTTGTTTGTTGGTTATGTTTATTGGTTATGTTTGTTGGTTATGTTGTTTGATGGTTATGAATGTTGGTTATGGGGTTTGATGTTTGAAGGTTATTTTTTTGGTTGATGTTTGTTGGTTATGTTTGATCTTTGTTGCTTGATGGTTATGTTTGCTGGTTATGTTGTTAGATGGTTATAATGTTTGTTGGTTATGTTTGATGGTTATGTGGTTATGAGCGTTGGTTATGTTTGTTGGTTATGTTTGTTGGTTATGTGTGATGGTTATGGTGATTATGATTAGTGTTTGTTGCTTATGTTTGTTGGTTATATTTCTTGAATATGTTTGTTGAACATGTATGATGTTTGTTGGAAATGTTTAATGGTTATGTTTGTTGGTTTTGGATATAGTTTTGCATATGTTTGTTGGTTATTGTTTGATGGTTATGTTTGTTGGTTATGTTTGATGGTTATGTGGTTATGAGTGTTGGTTATGTTTTTATTTGTTGGTTATGTTTGTTGGTTATGTTTGATGGTTATGATGGTTATGATTAATGTTTGTTGGTTATGTTTTGTTGGTTATATTTGTTGGTTATGGTGGTTATTTTTGTTGTTTTTTGGTTATGTTTGTTGGCTTGGATATATTTGAAAATAAATGATGGTACTAGCCAATGCCACCCCATGTTTTTGGCAAAATTACCAGGTGTTTTCTCTCCCAATATATATCCAAACATGCCTCCCCAGGTTGTAGAAGCTATATTGTTTTGCCACTACTTAACCACTACTTAAACGGTACATCACGGTGCACACCCCTTTGTATTTAATGCGCATGCCCGCTGACGTCACGCCAAACACCTCTATGCTTTAAAGTGTTAGATACGTGGAGCTACCAACCCCTCAAGCCGTCACACAAACGCAAGACTCCGTGACACACCCCTCTGGACTCCTATGATGTCACACGACTTAGCCCGTTTCAAACGGACAGGTCTAATATGATTGGTGCAATTTTTTGTAACTTTGCGACAAGAAACCATGGGGGAATCCCCACTTATAACGTAACGAGAGCAGACACCTTACTTAATTATTGTGCAACACTATCACGTAATACCTTTTTTAGCCCCGAAACCCTCAATGTGTTTTTTCCTTCCTTCTTTTTTTCCCTACTTCTTGACCCCGCCAGGACTCGTACATTCCCTTTCAATGGTTTTGTGCCATAACTGCAAGGACTAAACTGCTATCCCCAGTATTTTGTATTTGGAACCATATTCTAAAATTAACCTTTGTACAACACCTGAGAATCCCCATTTTTGGCAAACACTAGAAAGACGTGTTACTCTCCCAATTTGACACGTTCCAGGAGTCATTTGCTCTCAAGATATTAATAAATTAAAATGCATGGCATACTTGAGCTAAACAATACATCTAAAAAACAAAAACATTATAAATAAAAGGTTTTATTAATTCAAACAAAATTACAAGCAATTTTAAAAACATATAAAAACACTTAAAAAACATGACGAGAAAATTAAAGGCGAAAAAAGCCGTATGGTTAATATACGCAAAAAGAACCGTGTATTATAGAAAATCATGGGTCCTAGCATGCAACCCAGGGAGCAGGGAAGGGGGGAGTGTTATTAAAGATTGATTTACAACGTTTTAAGAGATATCTACAAAGGACTCTTAATGAAAATATCCATTTCTTCGAGTGGGATGTTAGATTTCACACCATCATCATAATAAACCCCCACACCCTTCCCCTTGATTATAAAGTTTTATTTTTACGCAAAAAAATATATCGTGAGACTACAATACATATCACTCAATTCCATACTTTTATGGACTTTTTCATGATATTATATTCACACAATTTTAAATCAGTGACACATTTTACGGTAATGTCATCTCTGGAAACAACTCGGTCTGGAAAAATCCCTATAGTTGGGGGAAGCGAGGCATCTTTGAGGGGAGGTGGCATGTTTTTCCCATTGCCAGCTCAGCCCTGCCTTTTTTATCTAGTCATTTATGTTTATGTTTATTTTTTGTCGTTGCGAAAAGTGGTAATTTTCAAGTGTTTAATTTTTAAATGTTTTCTTATTTTTTTGTTAGCCCACAGCGGCCCTCCCTCCACTAGGGTACCAGCCCACTTGCTGGCCGCCTCCGAGGGAGCGTCCAGTCCACTGAGCGGTTTGCCTCAGACCTTATGCAACCCATGGCACATTTTTTAGGAATAATATCAAAATACGAAAAGGGGGGAGTTCTATTTCAAGAGATTCTTGTTCCCACCCATTCCTTGCATTGTGGTGTATTTACTCATTCCGGGGAAGGAATTCGGACTTCGGCTAGAAGATAAAGGATGTTAAGAAATGTTCTTGCTTGAGATAATTTAAAAAGTAGATATAACAGTGAAGTTATCATAGAATTTCTAGGACATACGCCCCTCTGACGTCACATCATCCCTGTTTCCAGCGTTCATCTGGCAAGATCCCCCACCCCTGATAGGCTTCCCGGGATTCCAGGTACATTGTTTTCTTGTTAGACGCCCATTATTTCCGTGAACAGGTCTAATACGAATGACGCCATTGTATCTTACAAGCTAGAATCCAGGACCCCAGAGGGGATTCCCCCGAGCAAGGCATACACGCGGATGCTGCGTAATAACGACGGCGCATATCTTAAGCACTGACACCTAATGGGAGAGGTTGGAAGATCATCTTGCGAGAAGGGTAGATACCCAAACCGTTAAAAAGTATACATATTCTCCAGAGCGGAATAGCGCTGCAACACTATTTTTACACTGGCAATAGCCCTCATCATTCCCTCCATCATTCATATGGTACAACTCCCCCTCCCCTAAGACATTTCAACCTTTTTCGCTCCGAAAATATTCTAAATAAAATTTTTAAACACTAAATTTATGAAAACAGAAAAGTCGCCCCCCCCTTCTTTACTAGTGTTTGATACTCTAAGAATTTCACTCCACAATGCCACGCTATTCGTGAACCTGTGACACACCTCTGTCAGCGCTCCATCACCTCCAAAACACTTTTCAGACATTTCTTGTTAGAAGTTTTACTTCAAGTCGTTCATTCTAGCTTTCGCAAGCAATTCACACCACAGTACCACACTATAACTACTCCCTAACACGCCTATGGAACCCGTCATCATCACTATAAGCGTTTTCTAACATTTGAAATACACACACACACACACACAAATTAAAACACACACAAACACAAAAAACACACATAAAACACAGAAACACACACACACACACACACACACACAAAAGACACCCACAAAAACATACACAAACACATACACACACAAACACACACACACACACCCACACACACACACACACAAAAACACACACACACACATACAAACACACAAACACACAAAACACACACACACACACACACACACACAAAAACACACACACAAAAACACACACACACACACTAACACACACACACAATACACACACACACAAACACACACAAAAACACACACAAAAACACACACAAAAACACACACACACAAACACACACACACACACAAAAATACACGCACAAAAACGAACACACCAAAAAACACACAAAAAAAAAACACACACACAAACACACACAAAAATGCACACACAAACAAAAAAATACACAAACACAAAAACGAACACACACACAAAAACAAACACACACACATAAAACACACACACACACAAACACACATACACAAACATATACACACACACAAAAAACACAAAAAAAAGACACATAAACACACAAACACACACACAAAACAAACACAAAAAAAAAACACACACACACAAACAAAAACACACACACACACAAAGACACGTAGAGACAAAAGCACACACACACAATGCATAGGTTGCATCAAGACATAGCTGATTGTAGACAGAGAAAAGCCAAGACAGATAGTCCAAGTAATTGAGAGGCAAATGTTAAAATGTTTTTATTCACACAGCTTCCGCTTGTTTGCTGTGCTCGGAGGGGGGGGGGACTCTCTCATGGGGTCTTGAAGTCTAGATTGCAAGATACAATGGCGTCATTCATATTCGACCTGGTCACAGAAATAATGAGGGAATTCCAGAAAAAAAATATACCAATAAATGGCTAGGAATTTTTGCAATACAGAAGAAATATTAGAACGCCTGAAATCCCGGGAAGCCTCTCAGAGGTGGGTGAACATGCCAGATGAACGCTAGAAACATGCATGATGTGACGTCAGAGGGGCGTTTGTCCTAGGAATTCTATGATAATTCCACTATTATCACTACTTTTTAAATTATCTCGAGCAAGACCATTTTTAAACCTCCTTTATCGCCTAGCTGAAGTCTGGATTCCGTCCCCGCAATGAGTATACACTGAGCAAACTCCCCCGCAGTGCACGGGATGGGTGGGGAAAAGGATTTAGCGAAATAAAATTTCTCCCTTTTCGTTTTTTGATATTCTTGCTGAAAAATGTGCCCTGGGTTGCGTAAGGACTCAGACAAACCGCTAGGTGGACTGGACACTCCCTCAGAGGCGGCCAGAAACCGGGCTGGTATCCTAGTGGAGGGATGGCCGCTGCGGGCTAACAAAATAAAAAGAAATCATTTAAAAATTAAACACTTGAAAATTACCACTTTGCGTAACGAAAAAAAAATTAACATAAACATAAACGACTAGATAAAAAAGGAAGTACTGAGCTGCCGACGGAAAAAATAGGCCCCCTCCCCCCTCAGATGCCTCCCCTCCCCCAACAATAGGGGTTTCCCCAGACAGAGTTGTTTCCAGAGACGACAACGCCTTGTGAATATAATATCATGAAAAAATCGATAAAAATACGGAATAAAGTGATATATATTGTAGTCTCACGATATATTTTATTTTGTAAAAATTAAACTCTATCATCAAGGGGAAGGGTGGGGGGCGTATTATTACGATAGTGTGAAATCTAACATCCCACTCGAAGAAATGAGTATTTTCATTAAGAGTCCTTTGTAAAAATCTCGTAAAACGCTTTACATATATCTCTAATAACACTCTTCCTCCCCTACCCCCGGGTTACATGCTAGAACCCATGATTTTCTATAATACACGGTTCTTTTTACGTATATTAACGATACGGCTTTTTTCACCTTTTTTTGTCACATTTTTTAAGTGTTTTTTCTATGTCTTTAAAATTGTTTGTAATTTTGTTTGAAATAATAAAACCTCTTATTTACAATGTCTGTGTTTTTTAGATGTATGGTTTAGCGCAAGAATGCCTTACATTTCCCTTTATTAATATCTTGAGAGTAAATGACTCCTGGACCGTGTCAAATTGGGAGAGTAACACGTCATTCTAGTGTTTGCCAAAAATGGGGAATCTCAGGTGTTGTACAAAGGTTACTTTTAGAATATTGTTCCAGATACAAAATACTGGTAACAGCAATTTAGTCCTGCCAGTTAAGGCACAAAGCCATTGGAAGAGAATGGCCTTTCGAGTCCTGGCGGAGTCAAGAAGTAGGGAAAAAAGAAGGAAAGAAAAAACGCATTTAGCGTTTAGGAGCGAAAAAAAAATTTTACGCGAAACTGTTACACAATAATTAAGGAAGGTGTGTGCACTCATTACGTTATAAGCGGGAATTCCCACATGTGTTCCTGTTGCGAAGTTACATAAAATTGCGTCAAGCATATTAGACCTGTCCGTCTGAAACGGGCTAATTCATGGGACACAAGTCCACAGGGGTGTGTCGCGGAGTCTTACGTAGGTGTGACGGCTCGAAGGTTGCTCCACGTATCTTACCTTTCAAAGCATTGGGGTGTGTGACGTGACGTCTGAGGACATGCACATAAATACAAAGGGGTGTGCACCTTGATATACCATTTAAGTAGTGGTTAAGTAGTGGCAAAACAATATGGGTTCTACCACCTGGGGAGGCATGTTTGAACCTGTATTGGGGGAGTAAACACCTGGTAATTTTGCTTAGATACATGAGGTGGCATTGGCTAGTAGCATCATTTATTTTCATCATTTATTTCCAAGCCAACAAACATAACCAAGATACAACAAACATAACCACCATAACCAACAAACATAACCAAAAAAACATATTCAACAAACATTAAGCATAACCATCATAACCATCAAACATAACCAACACTCATAACCAAATTACCATCAAACATAACCAACAAACATAACAAACAAACATCATAACCATCAACCAACATATCTAACAAACATAACCATCAAGCAACAAACATCAAACATAACCAACAAACATCAACCAACAAACTTAACCATCAAACATCAAACCCAATAAATAACACTCATAACCATCAAACAAAACCAAGAAACCTAACCAACAAACAATAAACATCAAACATAACCAACAAACATAACCATCAAGCAAGAAATATAACCATCAAACATACATAACCAACATCCAACAAACATAATCAAGAGACATAACCAACAAACATCAAACCACATAACCATCAAACATAACCAGCAAACATAACCGACAAACATCAAACAGCAAGCATAACCAACAAACATAACCAATACCAAACATAAACAACAATCCTATGTTAATTTCTCTATGTTAACCTGCTATGTGTGTCATCGGACCTGAAATGCCTTCACTACTCACGCATTATATATATTTCACGGTGCCTATGATTCTTGGCTCCTCTCACTAAAGTGCAGCGCCTTATGAAATTAAACAAGTGCATTATACATAGAAAACTTATCTAGTAAATGGAAAACAAACACGAAAAAGGAAAATGTAGTTTAAACTGGGAATAACCACAAATAAACCTAACAATCATTGCAAACAAACATACAACATACAGCAATTTAAATTAATAAATATGCCTTAAAAGGAGTGAAACTTAAGTTCAATATAAAAATCAAACCTAAAACGAGCAAAAATCACTAAAAACAAGAGATCGGCACTCGTTTATTGTTATTGGCTATTGGGTGATTGTTTATTTAATTTCTGTTCATTCTGGGTTTCATTTGTTCTTTAATAGGAATTTCTGGGGGTTTTGAGTTTGAATTATTAAAGGAATTTATTTCCGCTGTTCTTAAGTTCAATATGACTCTTTACTTTTCTTTCGAAAAATTTCTTTCACGTTTGCTCGTTTTTGATTGCCAAAGCTTCAAGTTTTTCCGCATTCCCCATTTCGAAATCATTTTTTTTTTCAACATCAAAGTTCCATCGAAGTATCAAAACATCAAAGTGATGTTTTTTCAACATTAAAGTTTTATAGTTAAATATCCCCCTCAAGGCCTCAACATTCCCTTGCAATAGTTACAAATAGAGGTAGTAGCAGTTGTAATCAGTTGCAGTCAAAGCTGCAAGTTATTGCAGTTGTTGGTAGTCACAGTTGCAGTCACAACCAGTCTTACTTGCAGCCGCAATAGTAGCAATTGCGGAAGAGTTCCTGAAAGTTACAAGTTATTACCCTTACCTGGTCCTATTATATTGCAGATAGGCCTTTTTGATAACTCGGATGCATATGGTTTCTTACCCCCCATTGCACTTCCTGGCTGAAGGGCCAAGAAACGGAGATCGCACCGCCGGTAGGGACTGTAAAGTTCAATACTGTATTCTTTACCTTTTTTTTACCCCTCAACACTTCCCGAAATTTTTACTCAATACTCTTAGTCTTTTTTTACACATCTAGGATCAAACATTACCCTCCCCCCTTCCTAACGATGAATTCTGCCTATAAAAATGGACAAACTGCAAAATTTACAGATGTAAATTTTGCAGTCCCCCTTACCCCGAGTACTGCGGGGCATGTTATCCCCAGAGTCTTAACTATTAGACATTTTGACTATGTCGAATAAAACGACTTTTTAAGATCTCTATGAGTGTTAAGGAGATACTCTAAAAGTAAAAGAGGGGAGAGGAGCGACTATACTTCGTTCCTTTTTCAGCATATCTTTAACTTTCAACTTGATATACTTACCCGTTCCTTAGATATAGAGGTGCTTTTGAAAAAGCTCCTGCATATAGTGTGCTTTGATTTTGTTTGACGTCCCCCCTCCCCCTAACATTTCCAAAAGTTTTATGTTAATATTCTTAGTGTTTTTGGAGACTCGGGATCAATCATCCCACCTTTCCTCAATAACTAAATTTGTATATAAGCAATGGGCAGCTTATGTAACTTACAACAGTGACCCCAGGGGCTGTAGGGGTTAAGCCATCCCCGGGGGTACAGATATTTGACTTAATCCACTAGTTTGAACAAGGTGGCAAATACAAAATTTTGATCAGAAATCTTTGGAGGGAGGGCAGCTAAAAATGGAATGGGAGGGGAATTAGTTGCTCTCCGACCACTTTTTAACATCTTCCTCAACATGCTTTGAAAGTTTAAACTTAATACCCTCAGCTGTTCTTGTGATATTGCAGATACACCTTTTTTATAAAGAGGGTGGGGGTAGTATGTTTAGATATCGTTTAACATGCATCTCAATATTTCCCAAAGTTTCATCTTAATACCTTTAGCCTTTTCAAACCCACCTAGAACATTAAATTTCTCCCAGGATTTTTCATAGAAAATATAAATTTCCTAATGAAAAATCCTGCATGTAAAAAAGGGTCAATTGCATTATTTATAATCCTTATCCTGGAAGCTGTGGGGGACATTCCATCTCCAGAGGCATAGTTACTAGACCTTTTGACTGTTTTGAAGAAAATTGTTTTTTTCAAAATCAAACACTTCGTGGTAACGAACAGTAAGTAGGGAGCGACCCGGCTCAATAGTAACCGAAACTCTATAAAACGGAATTTTGATACCTATAGATACATCAGAAGAATCAGATCTTTTTGCTGGTTTCAAATATATAAGTTTCATCAAGTTTATTCTTACTCAAAAAAAAGTTATACGCCTGAGAAAATTTGACTTATTTTCGAAAAAAGGGGGTAACACCCCCTAAAAGTCTTAGAACTTTAATGATCACACCATCGGATTCAGCGTATCAGAAAACTACTGCAGAAGTTTCAAACTCCTATCTGCAAAAATGTGGAATTATGTATTTTTCAGAAGAAAGATCACGGATGCGTGTTTATTTGTCTTTTTTTTATTTCCCTAGGGGTGATCGTATCGATCTAGTAGTCCTAGAATATCGTAAGAGGACTCATTTGAACGGAAATTAAAAGTTCTAGTGTCCTTTTTAAGTGACCAAAAAAAATTGGAGGGCAACTTGGCCCCCTCCCACGCTAACTATTTTCTCGAAGTCACCCAATCAAAATTTTGAGATAGCCATTTTATTCAACATAATCGAAAATCTCATAAATATGTCTTTTAGGATGACTTAATCCCCCACAGATCCCAGGCGAAGCGCTGCAAGTTATGAACTTTGCCCATTGTTTACATATTGTATTCGTTATTGGGAAGTATGCAGACATTTTCAGGAAGGATTGTTTCTGGTGGGGGGGCTAGAGGGGGGGGGGGGTTACTCGGGAGAATCTTTCCGTGGAGGATGTTTCCTTGGGGTAAGGGACATTTCTATGAAGGGGGCGCCAGATTTCCCAGCATTATTTAAAAACGATCAGAAATTAAATTTAAAAAAAACAAGTTTTTTCAACTGAAAGTAAGAAGCAACATTAGAACTTAAAACGAACAGAAATTATTACGTATATGAGGGGGGTTCGCCCCCAAGTCAATACCTCGCTCTTTGCGCTACAGTTTTTCTTTCTCTTTTTTTTAGTGCTTTCAAAAGAGCTTTCTATTCGAATTAAACGGCCTTTGTGATTCAGAGGTTTGTGATTTAAACTAAATTTTAATTTTAGCGTAAAGAGCGTGGTATTGACTAAGGGGAGTACCCCCTCACATACGTAATAACATATACGTGATAAAAAAAAAACCAATAAAAGAACAAGCGATACGACTCAATAGTAATCGAAACTTTTAAAAACGGAATTTTTATGTCAATAAATGTATCAAAAGAATGAACTTATAATGCTGATTCTAAATATATAAATTTTATTAAGTTTAGTACTACTCATCAAAGGCTACGAGCCTGAGAAAATTTACCTGATTTTTGAAAGATGGGGGAAACATCCCCTACAAGTGAAAGAATTTTAATGAAAATCACACCGTCAGATTCAGCGCATCAGGAAACATATTACATAGGTTTCAAGCTCATATCTGCAAAAATCTGCATTTTTTGCCAGAAGAAAGATCACGGATGCGTGTTTATTTTTTTTTTTTTTTTTCAGGGGTAATTGTACCGACCCAGTGGTCCTAGAACATCAAGAGGGAGCTCATTCGAATGGAAATTAAAAGTTATAGTGCCCTTTTCAGTGACCAAAAACACTGGAGGGCAACTTGGCCCCCTCCCACACCCTTTTTTTCCCAATTTCGTCTGATCAAAATTTTGAGATAGCCATTCTGTTCAGTATAGTTGAAAACCCCAAAAAATACATCTTTGAAGGTAACAAATTCCCCTTAGAGTCCTTATGGAAAGGTCTTAAAATTTTAAAATTCCCAATTGTATACGTATAGTATTTGTTATCGGGAACTATACATGCATTTTTTGGGGGGAAGGGGAGGGGGTGAATTTTCTGCTGTTGTTTTTTCCACAAGGAAGATTTTCCATGGGGAGGTAAGTTTCCAGTGAGGAACCTTTTCACGGGAAATTTTACACTGGGGGAATTTGCCAGAATCCCAATACAAATTATTTTTTATGTGTCTTGTATTCATTTTGCCGACTTACTTTTACGCGTGGGTGGGTGGGTCGGGAGTTACGTGGGAAGATCCTTCCATGGAAGAAGTTTTCATGGGGGAAGGGACATTGCTATGAAGGGGGCGTCGGATTTCCCAGCATTATTTAAAAAAAGATCAGAAATTGAATATAAAAAAAACAAGTTTTCCAACTGAAAATAAGGAGTAATATTAAAACTTACAACGAACAGAAAATATTACGCGTATGATTGGGTTTACCCCCTAGTCAATACCTCGCTCTTTAAGCCAAAGATTTTTTAGTACTTTCATAAGAGCTATTTATTCTAATTAGCGGCCTTTGTGATTAATAGGCCATTTTTGAAGAATCGGAACAAAATTCGAACTTTAGCGTAAAGAGCGAGGTATTGACTAAGGGGCGAGCCCCCTAATGTACGTATTAAAAATATATGAATATGGAAGTTCGTTACGTAATTTAATTCGTAAGCAACGTATATTTATTAATAATAAAAACGTTCGTAAATAAAATAAAACGAGTTCGAGAAAGCCATTTAACCAACTAAAAGTAAAATTAATATGCAAATTTTATTTTAATTATTCATGTACGGTGAGCCAAAATCAAAACCCGCATTAATTCAAAAACGTTCAGAAATTAAACATGAAACAAAAAGTTTTTTAACTGAAAGTAAGCAGCGATATTAAAACTTAAAACGAACAGAAATTATTCCGTATATGAAAGGGGTTGTCCCCTCCTCAACGTCTCGCTCTTTACGCTAAAGTTACTCTTTCTCACAACTCTATTTTTTTAAACAATGAAAAACTTTAGCGTAAAGAGCGAGGCGTTGAGGCGGGGACAGCCCTTTTCATATACGGAATAATATCTGTTCGTTTTAAGTTTTAATGTCGCTCCTTACTTTCAGTTAAAAAAAAACTTGTTTTTTTTAATTTAATTTTGATCAGTGATAAGGGGAAGAAGCATCTAAAAAAGGCAAAGGGGGCTGGTTACCTTTTGATAGATCTTAAGGATCCCATGAAATTTTCCACTTAATACCCTCAGCCATTCCTTATTTATTTACGATAAGTCCAGCATCCCTCTCCACAGTTCTGGGGAGCTATATCATCCCCACAGGCACAATTGTTTGATTTATTTATTATTTTGAACAAGATCTTTATTTCAGGGTTTTGATCAAATATTTTTGGAGGGATTGCAACTAAAGGTATGGGAGGGGGCTGGTGGCACTCCAATCACTTTTCAACATCTCACTCAACATGTCCTGAAAGCTTCAAATTCATAACCCTCTGCTGTTCTTCAGATATTGCAGACCCTCATTTTGATAAACGGGATGCACATAACGCAAAAGGGTAGCCGATGGCTGGGGAACCGTCGGTCAACAAATTTTCCACGAAACACCATGGAATAATGTTGGACCAAAGTAAAGCATACTATGCTTTGGCGTCCCCGACTGGTGACGCGTCAAGGCTTCCGGCAACCTTTGCAAACAGCGGGCGATCGGTACAACAACAACATCGGAGAAGATGATGAAGAGGACTTTATGAAAAGTAGAGATGGGGGTCCGACTCCCACGAGAACTCCTTATATGGGCATAGCCTCCCTAGGGAGAATGATTACGTAATCGGTCAATGACCTCTTTTTCCAGGTGTGTTTTTGGCACGCTCGAGACGAATGTTATGATCCAGAAATAGTATTTGTTGTTGTTTCCGAGGCAAATGTCAAGGTCAATGTTGTTGTTGTTTTTGGTCAAGTGCACGCTCTCAGCGAATGTCATGGTCTCCAGAAATAGTATTTGTTGTTGTTTCCGAGGCAAATGTCAAGGTCAATGTTGTTGTTGTTTTTGGTCAAGTGCACGCTCTCAGCGAATGTCATGGTCTCCAGAAATAGTATTTGTTGATGTTGCTCTCGAGCCAAATGTTATGACATTCCCACGAAACAGTTAGATCACGTGTTTCCTTCTCAGCCAATCAGCGAGTCGGTTGCATCCTCTTTCTCAGCCAATCAGAGGCTTGCTTACATATTAGTGACGGAGGTTTGCAGAGGATATGAGGAAAGGATTTTTGCTAGAGTTTTATTGGTCTGAGATTAGAATTCAAAGGAGCGAGAAGAAGAACAGTTTGACTTTACTCTTTTGGATATATATTTGTGTGTTGATGACGAGTGGAATGTTTAGCCTCTTAGAAGTCGATAGAGGACTTGACGGTAATAATACAAGAGCACAAAACATTGCGGTGGAAATTACGAGAGGATCACGGCTTTGTCTGAAACTGTATACACTGTGTGCAATACATGTATCGTAATTGAGCAACTTGAAATTTGTGGATCGATTAGGTTTTCATGCTAAAACTGATATAACATTTGTAAACAGATTTCAATGTAATGTGATCGTATTAGTGAAGCCTTTCAAAGATAATAAACTGTATCGCTAATTGTATATGCTCTGTATTATTGATGTTGTTGTAATTATTCAATAAAATTGTTTCGAAATCGAAAATTTTCCCTTTCTTTCTGAGTAAGATAGGCGAGAGCTGGCGATTCATGGTCAGCCTATAGTTAATGGCCGGATGGCAACAACTGAAAATGAATGTAAGTGAGAAAGAGAGAATTAGGACAAATCTAGTAAATTAAGAAAAACATTTGATTTTGGACAATAATATTCCCAAGTTAAGTCTTAAACATGGATTATTCTCCGGTCAGGAAACACTTGACAATATAATGAGGACTGATTCTCCTCCATTGGACTATTGTATGAAATTTTTAAGATGTGACTCAAATGCTTATACTCAGTTTATTGATATATTAATTGGAACAAAGCAGAATCATATCATGGATATACTTTTGAAAACATTGCCAATGGATTCAATGTAGATGGCTCCCTCCATTCGAAAGAGGTGACGTCACAGAGTTACTCCTCTCCCCCATTTCCCTCACGTGAATTTATTGAACGAAGAGGATCAGTTTCGTTTTAGCTGTGAGAGAGTTGACATCGGAAACCGAAAAAATGTTCTATACATATTCCATATATATTATATATAATATATATATATATATATATATATATATATAGTATATATATATATATATATATATATATATATATATATATATATATATATATATAGTATATATATACTATATATATATAATATATATATATATATATATATATATATATTATAATATATATATGATATATATATATATATATATATATATATATATATATTATATATATATATATATTATATATATATATATATATATATATATATATATATGATATCACATTCGGTAACTGCCAAATAAAAATCACTTGGTTTATAGTCATAATAGGCAGTGTCGCCACAGGGATGACGTAGAAACCAAATTGTCTTGTTATCCCAACAGTTGAATCGTAGACCAGATTCTTCCTCCCAGAATAATGTAAATCCATGACGATACCAATCTCGTAGAAATAAACTAAAATCACGTTTGGGGTTCTTTCCAATCATAGCGGGGTAAGTATTCTCCCACTGATCACATATATCATAGTGACAATTAGAGCAGAGGTGCCCTCTAGGGTGATAGTCACAATTCTCCTCAAGACATGAATTACAGCCCTTAATTTGTACTGGATAGTCTCTATGTAATTTACAAGGATTACATAATTTACACTTTTCACTATAGTCATCAATAATTGTACAATTCTCACATCAAGTCCAACTGCCAAGAGTGTACATGCATAGGGGACATGTATAGAACATTTTTTGGTTTCCGATGTCAACTCTCTCACACCTAAAACGAAACTGATCCTCGTTCGATAAATTCAGTGAGGGGAATGGGGAGAGGAGTAGCTCTGTGACGTCAATTCTTTCGAAGAAGGAGCGATCTAAATTGAATCCATTGGCAATGTTTTAAAAAGTATATCCACGATATGATTCTGCTTTGTTCCAATTAATATATCAATAAATTGACTATAAGCACTTGAGTTACATCTTAAAAGTTTCATACAATAGTCCAATGGGGGAGAATCAGTCCTCATTATATTGTCAAGTGTTCCCCGAGAGAATATCCTGCGTTGAAGAGATAACTCGAGAAAATCGTCATCCAAAATCAAATGTTTTTCCATAATCACTAGATTTGATCTAATTCTCTCTTTCTCAAATTTATTCATTTTTCAATCCTTACACTCTGACTGTCGACTCTAGACTGACCCTGATTCGTTAGCCCTAACCTAACCTAACCTGACCAGAAAAGAAAAGGAACATTTTTGATTTCGAAACAATTTTATTGAATAGTTACAACAACAATAATACCAAGCCTGTAAAATTAGCAATAGAGTTTATTGTCTTCGATATGTTTCACTAATGCACACTTAAAGCACATTGAAGTCTATTCACATGCGCCATATTAACTTTGCAGTGAAACATAATTGATCCTCCATTTTAAATTTGCTCAAGGATATCACATATCTTGCATATACTTCATCCCATTCCAGAAAAAGCTGTGATCCTCTCGTGATTTCCACTGCAGTGTTTGGTGCTCTTGTATGATTACCATCAACTACACTATCAACTTCTAATAGGATAAACATTCCACTTGTCATCAACACACACAAATATATATCCAAATGGGTAAAGTCAAACTGTTCTCACTCCTTTGAATTCTATTCACAGACTAATAAAACTATATCAAAAATCCTTTCCTTATATTCTCTGCAATCCTCCGCCGCTAATATGTAAGCGAGCCTCTGATTGGTCTAGAACGAGATGTAACCGAATCTCTGATTGGCTTAGAAGGAGACACGTGATCCTGTTTCCCGTTATTGGATCAATAAAATTCACAATCGATTACGCAATCAAGTTATCGGAAATCCATTTCCCAATCGATTACGCAATCAATTTCTCAGAAAACCATCTCCCTCAGGACTCTATGCCCATATATGGTGTCCCGTCACGACTGATAGCACAGGTGTTCTCCCTAGGGAGGCTATGCCCATATATGGTGCCTCCCGTCACGAGCTCATGAGGTTAAACTAGGTTATACAATCAATTGACCTCGGAAACGTGTTCTCCCTGGGGATTCCATGCCCATATATGGTGCCCCGTCACGACTGACAGCACAGGTGTTCTCCCTAGGGACTCTATGCCCATATATGGTGCCCCGTCGGCATTAAACTAAATTTTAGATGGCAGCAGCGGTGAGGGGTGGGACCTCCTGAGGCCTTTCTACTACTTTTTAGAAAGGCCTGCATAATACAAGAGTACCCTTATTCCTTTGGATACGCTGGTCTATACTAGTAACCACCACAAGCCAAATACATACAATATCTTTGGTTTATTATCGCAAAAAAATGTTTGGTTCACGTTATTTGTTATAGTTGCAACCCATTATTTACAAGATTAAATAAGAAAAAACAAGTTTTTTTTAACTGAAAGTAAGGAAGGACGTTATAACTTAAAACGAACAGAAATTATTCCGTATATGAAAGGGGCTGTCCCCTCCTCAATGCCTCGCTCTTTACGCTAAAGTTTTTTATTGCTTAAAAAAAATAGAGTTGTGAGAAAGTCAAACTCAAAATTTAGTTAAATACAGTTAAAAGTCAAAATTCAGTTGATGAAACTTATATATTTGAAATCAACATTAAAATTTGATTCTTTTGATGTATCTATTGGTGTCAAAATTCCATTTCTTAGAGTTTCGGTTACCATTGAGCCGTGTCGCTCCTTACTTACAGTTCGTTACCGCGAACTGTTTGATAACTGTATGATTAAAGTAAGGCCTGAAAAAGAAAGGTGAGTCTAGTTAAGCAAAAACGTACAAGCAATATTGTCAAGTGAAATCCTATTAGTAATTTTGATTAAAAGTGAAATTTTTTAAAGTCTTTTTAGAGATTTCCCCTTTTTAAACCGATTGTTATTTGTTTTAGATAAGTATTTTAAATACTTGTCTAAAATTAAATACTATAAATTATTACTATAAAGAGTACCGATGTTAAATTTCCGCTCATGTATAGACGGAAAGTTTTCACTATTTTAAACAGTTTTTTTTTCAGCCGTAGAAATGAGCGTAAAATTTACACATGGATCTAGAAGTCAAACTTTTCAGCCTGCAAAAAAACGCAGAGTCTACTTGGCCCTTATTACAAAAATATAGCCCGTAAAAAAAAGTGTCTGAGCTACAACTTTTTTTATAATTATAACTCTGTTTCCTCAACTGACATGAAAGGTAAGTTATCAACTTACCTGAGTAGCATTATCAACTTAGCTGAAAGGTAAGTTGTATCTAATCTATACGTCCTTTTCTCTGTGAAATTTTAAACTCAGGCGTGTACTATGGAGGAAGGACCTTGATATAAGAGGCAACCACAGGAAAAATAATTTATGGTTTGGACATGAAACATCATAAATCTAATATCAACCAAAACCTATTCACAAAGATCTGTCAAATATATCCGAAAAAGCCGAAATCAGCATGTAATTCTAGTCTTGCCTTAATCTGAACAGCAATTGGAATAAGAAACTTGACAATTAAATTCCCTAAATAAGCGTTATTCTGTTTGCATGTTAAACGCAGAGTACACTTGCAAAATAGCGCTCCGTGCGTTAAAAAGGGCTCTTGTCGTTTTGATGTATAACCACGGCTGTGGCGATTTTGGAATTTTCGTACGGTTCCCAACTTTCAATTAAAATCAGCACATTAAAAAAAAAAACGCTCCCGCCCACCGCCCACTCCAAAATTCAACCAGCCTCTGACGGCTAAAATAACCCCACTGGGCGGAAAACCAGCCCATCTGGCAACACTGGTCAGGTAGAGTGCATACTGGTATACACTATGCATTCAAATACTAGTTTAGGGTCAGCAGACACAAATTAGACGATTAGACAAAACCTGTTTAAAATGAAAATCGAGTTTAGGTGCAGCATTTATTCATAGGGCTCTGTTAGGGGCAAATTTATGTTTTATTAATTGATATGATATTTTCATAAATATGAGTAAGACTGCAATACCGATTCCCAGTCTTTACGCTGAAGTTCGACTTATTATCGCAATGTTTGAATTAATTAAAAAAAAAAAAAAAATTCACCAGAAAGTATGGAGCAACATTAAAACTTAAAGAACAGAAATTATTCCGTAAATTAGGCAACTCCATCATTTACGTAATAACTTCTGTTGGTTTTAAGTTTTAATTTTGCCCCGAACTTTCAGTTGAAAAACTTGTTTTTTATCTAATTTCTGATCGTATTTTTAAATAATGCTGGGAAGTCCGGCGCCCCATTCATGGAAAATTCCCTTCCCCCATGAAAATTCCTCCATGGAAAGATCCTCCCACATAACTCCCTCCCTTCGACCCTCATCCCCCCCCCAGAAAAAGTCCTCCTGAAAACGTATGTATACATCCCAATAACCAACACTATATGTAAACAGTGGGCAAAATTCATAACTTGCAGCCCTTTCCCTGGGGACTCCGAAGGATTAAGTCATTCTCAAAGCCATAGTTATTAAATTTTTCGACTATGCTGAACAAAATGGCTATCTCAAAATTTTGATGGGGTAACTTTGCTAAAAATATGAACGTGGGAGGGGGCCTACTTGTCCTCCATTTTTTTCCATTTGAAAAATTCCCAAAAACTTTTTTAATTTCCGTTCGAATGAGCCCTCTCGCGATATTCTAGGGCCACTGGGTGAATACGTTCACCCCTGGAACAAAAAGAAAAAAAAAGAAAGCAAATAAACACGCATCTGTGATCCTTCTTCTGGCAAAAAATACAAAATTCCACATTTTTGCAAATAGGAGCTTGCAACCTCTATAGTTGAATTCTCTGATATGCTGGATTTGATAGTGTGATTTTCTTTAAGATTCTATGACATTTAGGGGTTGTTTCTTTTTTTTTTAAATAAGGCAAAATTTTCTCAGGTGAAAAAAACTTGATGAAACTTATATATTTGAATTCAGCATAAAAATTCGATTCTTTTGATTTTTCTATTGTTGTCAAAATCCTGTTTTTTAAGATTTTCGGTTACTATTGAGCCGGGCCGCTCCTTACTTACAGTTCGTTACCACGAACTGTTTGATAATTAAAAACTACTCTTTCTTCATTCAGAAGAGTGCTACTATTTCTTCAGCTCCTATATTTCGCAGGGTTCTAGGCGTTTACCCCTACCTCCCCCCAGAAAATACCCCCCACGGAAAATATCCCGCCGGAAAATACCCTCTCCCAGTGGAGAACACCCATCCCACAGAACCCCCTCCCCCCCCCCGGAAAATACTCCCCCCCCCTGGAAAATAAAGATTTTCCAAATTTTAGAATTTTATTTGAGTTTTTTTTAGTTTCGTTGAGAAGTGCTATGGAAAGGGAAAAAGAGGATTTTACACACCAAAAGTAACTTAAAACTTAGAAGAAAAAACAAATCACAAATCTCTTTTTGTTGAATAGACGTCTATATGAACTTCTGTAATTTTTGGCAGTAGCGGGTACAAAATTTAAAAATAAAGGATAAAACAATGTGAGCGAAGAATCATTAAAATTAGGCTAAAAACATGTGGCACCAAAAAGTATAAGAGGGTTTAGCTTTCCTTTGAAAAAATAGATTGGCTTTGGCAACCAACAAATTCTTATTGTTTAAGTTTTTACTTACGAAAGCGTTGTCAAATTCTACAAGTTTTTTTTATTATCTTCCAAGTGTAAAACTACCACAAATCACCATTAATAAATAAATAAAACCCAAAAAGAACAGAAAAAACAATAAATAACCTAGTCAAACTCAAAACAAACAACAAATTAACAGGAGTAGGGTTGACAACCATTATGCCTTCTCAAGATCAGAACATAATTTGTACTGTACTAAAAAGAAAAATTAATAACCGTGTCTTGTCAGTTTAATATACATATTCTGATTTTTATTCCTTATAGTCTTAATACTTCTTTATTTAATAAACTCAAAAAAGTGAAAACATTTAAAATATGTTTTGTTTTCAGTAAATTCTTAAATTTAATTTCTGATCATTTTTAAATAATACCGGGAAATTTGGCTCCCCTTCCTTGAAAAGTTCCTTTCCCCTATGGAGAATTCCTCCGTGAAAAGTTCTTTTCACGTAAAATACCCCCACCTCCACCGCCGGGGAAATTTTTCCCTTCAGATAATTCGATTCTAGTTGAAAATTCCACCCAGAAAATTTCTTGCGGATTAACTCGGGTGAATAATTTTTCTTAGCGCATTTTCATTTGAAAAAGACTTTGATTTCTGATTGTTTTTAAAATCATGTCGGTAATCCCTTCCTTTGTGGAAAAAGCCAGCAAAAGAGACTTTCCAGAAAAAGTTTATTTTTTTTTGGGAGGGGGGTTAAAAACGAAACTTTAAAACGCATAAAAACGTGAAATTTATGTCTACTTCCTTATGATTTCTGGGAATATTTCTGGTCGACACTGTTATTATGAAAGTAAAGAGTAAAATTAAACCCCAAAATGAGCCAAATTTATTCCCTAAAGGAGGGGGGCTGCCCCTTTCTCATTCATAGCTCCACCCCATGGTCGGAGAAACTTTGGAGTGTTCTCATTAGAACAGAAAATAAGAGTTCTAGTCCTTTTTTTAAGGTCCAAAGGAACTGGAGATCAGCCAACCAGGTGGGGGTGTTTTTTTCCGGGGGGGGGGGGGGTTCGCACGAGGAATTTTCCGAGAGAAGATTTTCCACGGGGGGTATTTTCCAGGATTATTTTCCGGGGGGGGGGGTATTTTTCGGGAGGGTATCTTCTGGAGGGGGGTATAGTCCGGTATTTTTCGGGAGGGTATTTTCCGAAGGGGGTATTTTCAATACCCTCTTACACAGAATAATTTTTGTTCGTTTTAAGTTTTAATGTTGTTCCTTACCTTCAGAAGGAAAAACTTTTTTTTTTTAATTGTATAAATTGTCTAATTGTATATTCGTTCATTTTGTGTGGACTTTGTGTATTTTCCGGGACAAATGCCCATATCGCTCTTTCAAAGGCAGCACTATAGCGCTGCCTTAATAAAGAGACACATAACTGCAATACATTATTTATTCGTCTTCCCCGACCGTTTTGTTTGGGAGGAGTAGTCTTAGAAACTTTGGAGGGGTCTCATTTGATGGGGACTATTGAAACCTCTCGTGTCCATTTTAACAATTGGAAGTGATTGGATGGCAGCTACCACCCTTCCGTGTCCTGTATTAATATTCCACCCCTTTGTAACCCTCAAGACATCAAATCCAAATTTTTATATTTTCTTTTTTGTTCAAAATAGTCAAAGATCCAATAAATATGCCTGTGGGAATGACACGACCCCAGAACCCCTCCAATTTTCACCACTGTAATCCCCATGATAAGAGATGAACATTTTGAGATAATAATTGACTTCAAAAGCTTCTAAAGGTCTAATAAGTATGCCTCGAAGTTAAATATCCCTCCACAGCCCCAGAGCAATAGCCCTAAGTTGCGTAAGCTATTGTCCATAGATAGGGTTTAACAGAAAAGATGGCCAAGTTTGGTCTTGTGTTTTGATCAGCTCTTCCCTAGATATTTTTGCACTGCAAATTTTGAAAAATGCCTCTCTTTTGGTATTTTCATTGAAAAAACAAATCCCCCCCTCTATATTTCGAAAACTATATTTTGCCAACTGACTCAAACATTTTCGTGAATTAGTGCCATTTGGGGACAATGAAAAGGGTGGCATAGAAAATTAAGGAGGGAAGCGGGCTGCTCTTAAATATCTTCAACCCTTTAGAAAGAGTGATAGAGCTTTTAATTTCCAATGGAATGAACCCCCTACCAAGTTTCTACTAGAACCCCTTCCATAAGAAGTGGCCTGGAGATTTTTTTTCCCTTATCTGATCCTTTATTGAAACTCGTTTCGGGGAAAATCAGTGTTTTCTTGCCTGTTTTTCTTCTACATCGGAATTCTCTTAGCCCGAAAAACTAGATAAATGACTTTCTAACTGACTGGGGGGAAAGTTTTTTCGCCCTTTTCTTAGCCCAATTTCGGGGAGGGGACTTTGTCTTGAGAAAATTTTAGTGCATATAATTCCTCTTGGCCAAAGTGCTTACTCGTTTAAACTCCAAATAGATCAGGGACAAAAAGATTTTCGGCCTTTTTCCAGGAACCTAGACAACACGCGTACCTGAGTAAATTCAAAGACACTATGTATGGATGCTATATGCACCCGACTTTTCAAATTATTAGGTAGAAAAAAAAACTTATTTTCAACTGAAAGTAAGGAGCAATATTGAAACATTTGTTAAAATTAGCAGAAATTATTCTGTATATGAGGGGGGTTACCTCCTCCTCAGTACCTCACCCCTCACGCTAAAGTTTTTTATTACTTGAAAAAAACCTTCTTATTCTAATTAAATGGTCCTTGTATTTCATAAATCATTCTTAAAAATATTGGGGAAAAAATTCAAACTTTAGCGTAAAGATTGAGGAGATGCCCCCCCCCCCCCTATATACATGACCCCCTCCTACAAAAATTTTAATTTTGCTCCTTAGTTTCAGTTGAAATAAAATATTTAAACAAATTCAATTTCTGATTGTCTTTCAAATAATGCCGGGACACCCAGCTCTTCCTCTATAGAAAATCCCCCCCCCGAAAATTTTCATCGTGAATACCCCCCCCCCCAAAAAAAATCCCCAGACAACTGCATACTCGCTAAAAATGTCTCCTGGAAAATATCCTGCAGACGAAAAATTTTCCTTAGCATGCTTTCATTTGAAACGGACTTCAATTTCTACTTTTTTTCAAATAATTTCTGGAAATCTCCCCTCCCCTCAATGGAAATTTTTTCCAGAATAGCACCCCTCCCAGTTCAAAGCTGTTCCCGCCAGAAAATCTCCCGTGAAGGATTTCTCCGGCGGAAAATACCCCAATGGAGAACTAGTCCTGCGGAAAATTTCATCGCTGAGAATTTTTTTGTGGAATATCTCCCCCCTCCCCAACCACGGAATAATCTTCTAGACAATTTCAACCCTGCTAAAAAAAATTCCCTTGGACAATTCCCCTTCACATCTCCACGTGTAAAATTGAGTCGGCAAAGAGAAAGTAAGACAAAGTAAAAGTAATTTCAACCAAAATGATACGTTTCATTGGGACACTACTATGCACTCCCCAATTGACAAAAATGCATTTTAATAATATTTTTTCATCAAGTTACACAAAATTTCATTAGAGGTAATTTTTTAGGTCCTATTGAAAGCTTTTACTGAAAAATTCCCTAATCAGAAGCCAACCCTATCAAAATAACCTCCAAAACACCCCGCACCACCAGGGCATTATAAACCTGCCACGCGCCATCCACGCGTCACCCACCTCATCATCCCCTAGACATTTTCAACCTTTTCTCTCCAAAATTAAGCTTGTGAATCGAAATTAAACACTGTTTTTTTTTATTTGAACAGCGGGACTCGGTATTGCATTACTAGAACGAGATACTCTAAGCTATTCACACCACAGTGCCATACTATTACTGCTCTATGGCGTCCTTTGACATCACCTCATAACCCCCAAGTCATTTTCAGATATTTCTTGTTAAAAATTACGCATTCAATCTAGTGATTCAAGTTTTCGCAAGCCAAGTTTATCACGATGCTCCCCAAAACCCCTCACAACCCAACGGCATTACGCAGCTTCCCCGTACCAAGCACGTGGAATCCCCCTCCTCATCACCCCCTAGGGCACCTCAACCCTCTTCCTCCACAAAATAAGCTTGTGAATCTAAATTAAATATTATATTTTATTTAAACAGCGGGAGTTAGCATTTCATTGCTAGAATGTCCAAGGCAGCTCACGCCACGTAGAATTTAAAACACTTCCTGAATGATCCTACTCCTTATTTCCACTGGTTTCAAAAAAATTGGCAACATGGTGATATTCATGCAACACCTGGCATCATCATTTGAGCGTTTTTTTTAACGCTTGAATACCCCCAATGGTTATATTTTCAGTTGCTATTATTTTTCGACAATTCCCAACCTATGCCACACTATGCTCCACGGCACGCTCTAACATCACCTCATCACCCCTCCTGGGACAATTTCAGAAATTTCTTGTCAAAAATTAAGCATTAAGTCCATTGCTTCAAGTTTTCACAAGCCAGGCCAATCACGATGCTCCTAAAAACCCCTCACACCACAATGTCATTATGCCGCTGCCCACTACTAACCACGTGGCATCTGTCATCCTCTCTAGAGAATTTTCAGCTATTTCGCTGCAAAAATACCATGTTTGCACTAGAATCGATTCTTTAAATTTAACAAAAAAACCTCAATAATGTCTCTTCTGATGAGTCCTGCCAATTGAGACCAGCGTAACACAATTTACCGTCCCCTATAACACTTTCCGGCGAACATCCTAATAGATCACAAACTCTTATTACAAAATACAAAACACTTATTACAAAACAAAAAATAATTCTTACGAAACAAAAATAGATACTATAAGATCACAAATTCTTCTTACAAAATACGAAATACTTGTTATAAAACAAATAATAATTCTTACAAAAAAATACACCCAAATAAATAAAAATTCTTCTTATTCCCGAGCGGTTTTGTTTCATGTCAGTCATTTTCTCTTCTCTGAAAATTCAAAATTGAAGTGTAACTTTTTTCTAATCTTTGGAAAAAATTCGGAATCGAAGTATAACTTTTTCTCTTCAAAGGAAAAATTCAGAACAGAACTTGAACTTTTCTTCTCTTCTTTGAGAAAATTCAAAACTGAAGTAGAACTTATTCTCTTCTTTGGGAAAATTCAGAATCGAATCGTGATTGTTTTTTCTCTTCTGGGAGGAAAATCAGAAGTGACGTGGAACTTTTTCTCTTCTTTGAGAAAATTCAGAACTGAAGTGAATCTTTTTCTTTTCTATAGGGAAACTATAGCGTAAAGAGCGAGGCGTTGAGGAGGGGACAGCCCCTTTCATATACGGAATAATTTCTGTTCGTTTTAAATATTAATGTCGCTCCTTACTTTCAGTTTTAAAAACTTGTTTTTTTATTTAATTTCTGATCGTTTTTTAGTTAATGCAGCTTTTATTTTGGCTCACCGTCATTGAATAAGTAAACAAAATTTGCATAAAAATTTTACTTTTCTTTTGCTAAATGGATGGCTCTAAATTTGGTTATTACGTAATTTACAAATTAACTTACGTAACTAACTTCTATATTCGTATATTTTTCTTCTGGCAAAAAATACAAAATTGCAGATTTTTGCAGATATGAGCTTGAAACCTTTGTAATAGGGTTTTCTGATACGCTGAATCTGACGGTGTGATTTTCATTAAAATTATTTCACCTGTAGGGGATGTTTCCCCCCTCTTTAAAAAATCGGGTGAATTTTCTTAGGCTCGTAGCCTTTGATGAGTAATACTAAACTTAATAAAATTTATAGATTTAGAATTAGCATTATAAACCCATTCTTTTGATACATTTATTGACATCAAAATTCCGTTTTTAAAAGTTTCGATCACTATTGAGCCGTATCGCTTGTTGTTTTTTTTTTATTACGTATATGTTATTACGTATATGAGGGGGTTCTCCTAGTAGTCAATACCACGCTCTTTACGTTAAAAGTAAAACAAAAATTATTCACAAACCCCTGAATCACAAAAACCGTTTAGTTAGGATAGATAGCTCTTTTGAAAGCACTAAAAAAACTGTAGCGTAAAGAGCGAGGTATTGAATTGGGGGAGAATCCCCCCCCCATATGCGTTATAATTTCTGTTCGTTTTAAGTTCTAATGTTGCTTCTTATTTTCAGTTGAAAAGAACTTGTTTTTTTTTATTTAATTTCTGATCGTTTTTTAAATAATGCTTGGAAATCCGGCGCCCCCTTCATAGAAATGTCCCCTATGCCAAAGAAACATCCTCCACGGAAAGATTTTCCCGAGTAACCCCCTCCTCCAGCCCCAACCTCCAGAAAAAAAATCTTTCCTGAAAATGTCTGTATACTTCCCAATAACCAATAAATAATGCTGGCAAGTCTGGCGCCCCCTTCATATTAATTTCCCTTCCCCCATGAAAACTTCCTTCATGGACAGATCATCCAACATAACCCCCCACCAACCCATCCCCCCCACTACCCGAAAAAAAACCTCCTGAAAACGTCTGTATACTTCCCAGTAACCAATACTATATGTTAACATTGGGTAAAGTTCATAACTTTCAGCCCTCCTCCCAGGGACTTCGGGGGATTAAGTCATCCTAAAAGACATAGTTATCATATTTTCGACCATGCTGAACAAAATGGCTATCTCGAAATTTTTATCGGGTGACTTTGGGGAAAAAATGAGCGTGGGAGGGGGCCTAGTTGCCCTCCATTTTTTTGGTCACTTAAAAAGGGCACTAGAACTTTTAATTTCCGTTCCAATGAGTCCTCCTACAATATTCTAGGACCACTGGGTTGATACGATCGCCCCTGGGGAAAAAAACAACAAAAAAACAAATAAATACGCATCCGAGATCTTTCTTCTGGCAAAAAATGCAAAATTCCACATTTTTGTAGATAGGAGCTTGAAACCCCTACAGTAGGGTTCTCTGATACGCTGAATATGATGGTGTGATTTTCTTTAAGGTTCTATAACTTTTAAGGGGTCTTTCCCCCTTTTTTTTTAAATCAGCCAAATTTTCTCAGGCACGTAACTTTTGATGGGTAGCATTTAACTTGATGAAAAATATATATTTGAAATCAGCATTAAAATTTGATTCTTTTGATGTATCTATTGGTATCAAAAACCATTGAGCCAAAACCCAATGGTAACCATTTCGGTTACCATTGAGCTGGGTCGCTCCTTACTTACAGTTCGTTACCACGAACTGTTTGAAAAATTCAGAATTGAAGCGGAACATTTCTCTTCTTTGGAAAAATTCAGAATCGAAATTAAAGATTTTTCTCTTCTTTGGAAAAAAATCAAAATAGAAGTTTAACATTTTTCTCTTATATGGAAAAATTTAGAAAAGAACTTGAAATTTTTTTCTCTTCTTTGAGATAATGTAAAATTGAAATGGAAATTTTTACTTCTTTGGGAAACTCAGAACTGAAGCGTAACTTTTTTTCTCTTCTTTGAAAAAAGTCAGAATTGGAGTGGAGCATTTTCTGTTCTTTGGAAAAATTAAGGATCCAAGTGTATTTTTGTCTCTTCTTTGGAAGAAATTCAGAATCGAAGTGTAACTTTTTATTCCCTTTGAGAAAATTCAGAACTTAAGTAGTACTTTTTTTTCTCTTCCTCGGAAAAACTTCAGCCCAGAAATTTAATATTTTTCTCTTCTTTGGAAAAATTTCAGAATCGAAGTTTAACATTTTTCTATTCTATGGGAAAATTCAGAAGAGAACTTGAATAGTTCTCTTCTTCCTTGAGAAAATTCAAAACTGAAGTGTAACTTTTTTCTTCTTTGAGGAAACTCAGAGCAGAACTTGATCTTTTTTTTTTTTTTTTTAGAGAATTCTGTCTGTGCTTCCTTTGTTGGTGTTTCTAAGCGCATTCTGGAGGTTTTTCGTTTGGAACGTATGACTTAGGATGTTTTTTATAGTGCTGAGTCGTGTTTCATCTTGTCTGTACTACCTCTGTTGATGTTTCAAAGTTTATTTTGAAAGTTTTTCGTTTGGAAAGTATAACATAGGATATTTTTGTAGTCTTCTGTAGTGGTTTTATCTTGTCTGTGATACCTTAGTTGATGTTTCAAAGTGCATTTTGGAAGTTTTTCGTTTTAAACGTAAGACTGACGATATTTTTGTGGGGTTGTGTCATGGTTTATCTTGTCTGTGCTATCTCAGTTGATGTTTCAAAATGCATTCTGGAAGTCTTTCGTTTGAATAGAAGTCTTTCGTACTTAGGATATATTTTAGTGTTGTGTCGTGGTTTTATTTTGTCTGAGCTACCTCAGTTGATGTTTCAAAGTGCATATTCAGAGTTCAAAGTGATTACATCTTAAATTGGATATTTTATTAACAGTATTAAATCAGTGAGTTCCCGTTTCATAGCTTTGAAATTCCTGACCAATATTTCACAATTATTACAGTGACCTTCAAAATTACGAAATACTATAAATTCTCAGATTACACATACGTCACTGTAACCACTATACTGATTATACAAGTTAAAGATAATCCTATAGTAATAATTATCAAATTATTTTCACTGATTGGTTAACTATTTTCGTACATTTTACTAATAAGGGAGCCGAAGAGGGCAGATAATCCGTAGCAAGTGTCGTAGTATCTGCCGGGAGTGTGTCTCTTATAAACTGCGGGGAATAGATAGCAGGAGCCTACGCTTCCCTCGCTTATTGGCGTTGAATTTTGAATTTGGTTGTATGACAAATTGGACTGAATTTTGATTGCAAGTGGGAGACGCAACTAATCTGGCGTAGAATGATGTCTTGAACTATTTTACTCGTTCAATGAGTAAAGGAGTCAAGACGGAAAATTTTGCGAATAAAGTATCTGAGTTCTTTACATCAGAGAAGATTATGGAAGTGAAAAATCTATTTTGGAAATTCTACGAGGCTGCAGGTTTCGATGAGAGAATGCGCAAATGCAAGAAAAACTATGATGCTGTTGTTGATATTGCGAAAGTAATTTGGAAATGTGACAAATATAAAAAGGAACTCCCGAAATGTGTAATCTTCGAACCAGAGGAAGTGCTTAACTGGGGGGGGGGGGGGGTGTAATTGCATCTACAATTACGGTAAAGCTAAATGAAACGTGCAAAAAACTGGACGGTGTTGCTGAACAGCTGAAACCAGGTCCCATTGCATGGCCTCAACCATCTTATTCTACTGTTCCTAGCTAAGCGGAAAAAACCTACGTACTCCATTATTGTGAAAATTATGAACGCCGAGTTGGACTGTCCGCCAAGCTGGACTGTGGAAAACTTCATTGTGTACTTAGATCCCGGTGAACAGTTTGCTGACTCTTCATTACTAAGTCGAAATAGTAAAGAATGGCGTCAAATAGTCTCTTCAAAACATGTTGCCGAGAAGATCACAACTGCATTGAACGAGTAGCACAATGCTTAAGCTCAACTTCAGACGCCCCAGTTCATCGGCATATTAAAGCGTATACCCACATCCACGTCTGCAAAAGTCCTGGCGTCATTGTCTCAGTACTGTGTTAAAGAAATCCGATGTGGCAGCATTAACGCTTACAAACTGTACTACTCAACCAGAGTAGCTCTCGAAAATGATATTTTTCACCCAATCAAAATCGGTTTTGAACTTTTTCGAGTTGAGTGATTCCGTTTTCTGCCGAGGCGCTGCTACAGGTGTCACAGTTTGGGGCATTTGGCTAGCCAATGCTCAAAGCCTGAGGTGTGTAGCAGGTGCTGTAGTTGTTTGCATTGAGGAGCACTTTCTTATCTGTAATAACTTGGCACTGCTTGATATCAACTCTGGTGTTTAGTATTTGCAAAGAGACTAGATTGCCAAGGAAGGCCTTCCGAAGGCCTCACTACCTTTTTTAGAAGCTGTTTAAAAGCAAGCATTTTTGACGAATGTGATCATTTTATTGCGGTTCGTGTAGAGATTTGTGTCATCATTAACGTGTACATGCCGGTAGATTATCGCGATGATCAATCTGAGTGCAATTTTGCCCTTGCTTGCGGTAGGCTGTCGTGTCTGGACAAGCTTAAGCTGTTACATATTCCGAGTGTTATACTAGGTGATTTTGACTGTGATTTAGCTTCTGATAACCGGTCATCTCGTGCGTCCCTCCTTCACGGTTCAATTGATGATTATTTTGAGATTATTATGAAAGATTGCCCTTTCACTTATATCCACGTATCTTCAGGCACGTCTAATCTTGATTAACTAGTTGCTTCCCCTAATCTATCAATCCCAATTGCATCAGTACTAACCAACAACCAACTATCAGATCACCTACCTATTACTGTTAGTTTTGAAATACTTACCCCCCAAAACCCGCGAATTGATGCCCCAACAAAATCACACAAACAAACTTCACGTAGGGAGTGTATTAAAATAGACAGAATTAAATTTATTGAAACATCAGATGATTTTCTCATTAAATCCATCCGCTATTTCACATACTCTGCCGTAATTCACTACAACGTGAGGAAGTGAGAAAGTCACTGAACGTTTATATCGCTGAAATTTCCCACGCACTTCTAACTGCTGAGAACGCTGCAGTACCTCCTACTCGTATTAGAACCGGCATCGTCCGAGAATGGTCTGAAAATGCAGCTCTGGTCGAGTCTTGCTCGCGAACTAAATTCTGATTTCATATTTGGAAGGATTGCGGATAGCCACAGCGGGGTGTCGTAAATCAGATTCGCAAGTCAACAAAGAAAGCGTTCGCTAATAGCTTAGCTAAACATCGTAAAAAGATAGTTAAGGAGACGTCTGCAAGGGTAAGTCAGACTCCAAATGAGCTGTGGAAGTTGGTGCCCCGATCGGCAGCCTCTTCACCGTCGTCTGCGGGCAATATCCCGGCGTCGGAGGGGTATGCCCACATCGATTCGGAGTTCTCGCCTCTGGATGTGGGTTTGGAGTGGAAGTTTGAGCAGGAATTAGATACATGTCTTTCTGGAATGCCTCTTAATGATTTTGTCATCCTTTATTTGGCTGTTGAACGTGCTATTAAGCACCTGAAGTGAAAACCGTCTTTCGAGATTGATCATAAAGTGCAATGCATCTCCAGCATGGGGCAAATCAGCTCCAAAATCATATACAACTGCCAATGCAGATGAGTTTTATTCAGGGAGTGGTACCGTCTACTTTCCGAGTTGGGGATCTAACACCAATACCGAAGAAATGCAAGCTGTCAACACAGTCCTCATCCTTTCGTCTTATTACTGTCTCCACTACTCACTGCAAGGTGTTCAAGTTGATTTTTAATGATGAATTAACGGAAAAATGTTATCCGACTCCTAATCAGTTTGGCTTCCAGCCTGGTGTGGGATATACGGATGCTATTGTAGCTGTGGCTAATGTCCATACTGAAGCAGATAGAAGTGGAGACAGTCTAATACTAGCTGGACATGACATACACAAGGCTTTCGATTCCTTAATACACGCTGCAATGCTTCTTTTTGCAGCAAAAAGAGGGGTAACCGTGCTACTATCATGGCATTACGTGATATGTATTCGGGTCTTATATTTCGGCTGAAAAAGCCTCCAGATAAGTTTTCACCCCCTACACCACGTGAACGACTGATCCCGGTAAGAAAAGGAGTCAGACAAGGAGCTGTAACATCCCCCACATTATTCAACAATTATGTCCTGGATGCTCAAGCACAATGCCCATCATCATGCATTTTACGGGCTTTAAACTTGTCGTTGGTCTGCTACGCAGTCGACATCCTGAATGTGAGTCGCACATTGCAACGGATTCCAGAGATTTTTGGAGTGTTGGCCGAGGGCTATCCTAGGATTGGACTTGAATTTAATCCTGAAAAATCGGAGGTTGTATTGTTTAATTAGAAAGATGAAACCCAAAATCTTAGCATCTCTCTTGACAGCATGCCAATCCAACCGTCTAACCACATAACCTGCCTTGGACTCACGATTGGCACTTCTATAAGCGTACACGTCAGCTTCTACTTTCACATATACAACGCCACATATGCACTGCTTATGCAACATTTATCAAGGCCAAACTTCGTTTCAATAGATCCATCCTTGCCACATTGTACAATGCGATTGCAACAGAAACACATTCTATACTGTTCACCGTTTTCATTCGCAGCACTTTCTTCTGCTTTACAAAATATTTACTTGGACTTCCTCCTTGGACCAGTAATACAAAAATAATCAGGACTTACAACATCACGGATCTAATGTAAGCGGCAGAAGAACAGATTGATAAATTCAATAATAATCGTCAAACTCATTAGTGATGGCCCATACTAACCTAGTAGTTTTCCTCAGTAATGTGAATTTTTTCTCTTTGCTAGGTTAACTGTAAGTGTCTTGTTTTGTTTTTCTTTATTTTTCATTATTTGTTTCTGTTGAAGCATTTTTCTGTTTTTAATTTTCTTATTTTCTTTTATTTTTGCTCCATCTGTGTTTCTTGTCTAAACTTGACGTGTTTACAATAATTAATGCATTCATTCATATTTGAAGACTTTCGTTTGAAACCTGTGACTTAGGATATTTTGTAGTGTTGTGTTGTGGTTTATCATGTCTTTGTTACCTCATTTGATATTTCAAAGTGCATTTTGGAAGTTTTTTTATTTGAAACGTATGACATATGATATTTTTGTAGTGTTGTCTCGTGGTTTATTTGCCTGGGCTAACTCAGTTGATATTATAATCAGCATTTTGGAGTTTTTTCGTTTGAAATATTTGATTCTATATATTTTTTGTAGTTTTATCTTATGATTTATCATGTCAGTACTACCTCAGTTGATGTTTAAAAGTGCATTTTGGAAGCTTTTTTCGTTTGACAAGCACAACACAGGATATTTTTGTAATGTTGTCTCGTGGTTTATCTTGCCTGTGCTAACTATGTTGATTTTACAAAGTGCATTTTAGAAGTGTTTCGTTTAAAACGTATGACTTAGGATATTTTGTAGTATTGTGTCGTTGTTTATCTCTTCTGTGCTACCTCAGTTGATATTTCGAAGTGCATTTTGTAAGTCTTCCGTTTGAATGGTATGATCTAGGATATATTTTAGTGTTGTGTCGTGGTTTATCTTTTCCGTTCTACCTCAGTTGATGTTTCAGAGTGTGTTTCAGAAGTTATTCGTTTGAAACGTAAGACTTTGGATATTTTTTAGTGTTGTGTCATGGTCTATCTTGTCTTAGGTACCTTAGTTGATGTTTCAAAATGGATTTTGGAAGTTTTTGTTTGAAACGTAGGAATATTTTTGTAGTATTGTGTCGTGATTTATCTTGTCTGTGATGTCTCTGTATGTGTTTCAAAGTGCACTATGGACGTTTGTCTCATGGTTTATCTGGTCTCTGCTACCTCATTTGATGTTTCAAAGTTCATTTTGGAATTTTTTCGTTTGAAGCGCAAGACTTAAAATTTTTTTTGTAGTGTTATGTCTTGGTTTATCTTTGGTGTGCTACCTCAGTTGATGTTTCAATATATATTTCGGAAATTTCCGTTTAAAAAGTATGACTTGGGATACTTTTGTAGTATTGTGTTTTGGCTTATCTTGTCTGTGCTACCTCATTTGATTTTTCAAAGTGCATTCTGGCAGTCTTTCGTTTGAATCGTATGACTTTGGACATAATTTAGTGTTGTGTCGTGGTTTTATCTTCTGTTGATGTTTCAGTTGATGCTACCTCAGTTGATGTTTCAAAGTGCATTTTGGAAGCCTTCCGTTTGAAACCTCCGACTTAGGATATTCTTGTAGCGTTATTTCGTGGTTTATCATGTCTATGCTACCTCAGTTGATATTTCAAAGTGCATTTTTGAAGTTTTTGTTTGGAAAGTATGACTTAGGATATTTTTGTAGTTTTATGTCGTGGTTTTTCTTGTCTATGCTAACTCTGTTGATTTAAACAAAGTGTATTTTGGAAGTTTTTTGTTTGAAACATATGATTTAGGATATTTCTGTAGCGTCGTGTCGTACTTTATCTTGTCTGTGCTACCTAAGTTGATGTTTCAAAGTGCATTTTGGAACTTTTTGTTTGAAACTAATAACTTAGGATATTTTGTAGGGTTGTGTCGTTGTTTTTCATATCTGTTCTAACTCAGCTCATGTTTCAAAGCGCATTTTAGAAGTTTTTCGCTTAAAATGTATGACTTAGGATATTTTTTAGTGTCATGTCATGGTTTTTCTTCCCTTTGCTACTTCAGTTGATGTTTCAAAGCGGATTTTGGACGTTTTTTGTTTTAAACGTAAGACTTAAAATATTTCTGTAGTATTGTGTCGTGATTCATCTCGTCTGTGATATCTCAGTTCGTGTTTCAAAGTGTATTTTGGAAGTTTTTCGTTTAAAAAGTATGACTTAGGATATTTTTGTTGTTTTGTGTTGTAGTTTTTCTTGTCTGTGTTACCTCAGTTGACTTTTCAAAGTGTATTTTGGAAGTTTTTCGCTTGGAACGTATGACTTAGGATATTTTTGTAAAGTTTTTTCATGGTTTATCGTGTCAGTGCTACCTTAGTTGATGTTTAAAAATGCACTTTGGATGTTTTCGTTTGAAACGTTTGACTTAAAATATTTTTGTAGTGCTGTATCGTGGTTTATCTTGTCGGGGCTAACTTAGTTGATGTTTCAAGGTGCATTTTTGAAGTTTTTCGTTTGAAGTGTATGACTTAGGATATTTTTTGTAGTGTTTTGGCTTATCCTATCTGTGCTACCTCAGTTGATGTTTCATAGTGTATTTCGGAAGTTTTTTGTTTGAAACATATATGTTAGGCTAGTTTTAACGTTTAATTTTGTAGTTTTTCTTGTCTCGTTTAACACACGTGATGTTTCGAAGTGCAGTATGTAAGTTGTTTTTCATTTGAAACGTATGAATCAGGATATTTTAGTTGTGGTGTGTCGTGGTTTATCTTTTCTGTGCTAACTCAGTTGAGATTTTATATTGCATTTCGGTAGTTTTTCGTTTGGAACGTATGACCTAGGATATTTTTGAAGTGTTCTGTAGTGGTTTATCTTGTCTGTTCCACCTCAGATTGATGTTTCACAGTGTGTTTTAGAAGGTTTTCGTTTGAAACGAATAACTTAAGATATTTTTTTAGTGTCGTGTCATGGTTTATCTTGTCTTTGTTACTTCAGTTGATGCTTAAAAGCGGATTTTGAAAGGTTTTCGTTATTAACGTATGACTCGGGATATTTTTAAGTATTGTGTCGTGATTTATCTTGTCTTTAATATCTCAGTTGGTGTTTCAAAGTGTATTATGGAAGTTTATCTCGTGGTTTATCCGGTCTATGTTACCTCAGTTGAAGTTCTAAAGTGTATTTTGGAAGTTTTTCGTTTGAAACGTATGACTTAGGATATTTTTGTGATGTTGTGTTGTGGTTTATCTTATCCGAGTTACCTCAGGTGATGTTCCAATGTGCATTTTGGAAATTTTTCGATTGAAACCTGTGACTTAGGATATTTTTGTAGTGTTGTGGTTTATCTTGTCTGTGCTACCTCAGTTGATGTTTCAAAGTGTATTTTGGAAGTTTTTTGTCTAAAACATATAACTTAGAATATTTTTGTAGTCTTGTGTCGTGGTTTATCTTGTCTATGCTAACTCTGTTGGTATTACAAAGTACATTTTGGAAGTTTTTCGTTTGAAAGGTACGATTTATGATATTTTCGTAGCAAGGTGTCGTGGTTTATCTTTTCTCTACTACCTCAGTTGATGTTTCAAAGTGGATTTTGGAAGTTTTTCGTTTGAAACGTATGACTTAGGATATTTTTGTAATGTTGTGTCGGGGTTTATCTTATCTGAGTTACCTCAGTTGATATTTCAAATTGCATTTTCGAAGCTTTTCGTTTGAAACGTATGACTTAAGATATTTGTGTAGTGTTTTGTCGTGGTTTATCTTGTCTTTGCTACCTCACTTTATGTTTCAAAGTGCAATTTGGAAGTTTTTCGTTTAAAACATATGACTTAGGATATTTTTGTAGTGTTGTGTCGTGGTTTGTATTGTCTGTTCTACCTCAGTTGATATTTAACAGAGTGTTTTAGAAGTTTTCATTTGAAACGTATAACTTAGGATTTTTTTTGTGTTGTGTCGTGGATTATCTTGTCTATGCTAACTCTGTTGCTGTTACAAACTGCATTTTGGAAGTTTTTCGTTTGAGAGGTACGATTACGATATTTTTGTAGCATAGTGTCGTGTTTTATCATTTCTCTTTGAACTCACTTTATTATTGAAATCGTATTTTTATAATTTTTCGTTTGAAACATAAAACTGAGTATATCCTTGTAGTGTTTTCTCGTGGTTTTTCATGACTGTGCCACCTGAGGTCACTTTTAAAAGTGTGATTTGGAAGTTTTTCTTTGAAACGTATGGCTTAGGTTACTTTTGTTCTGTTTTGTCGTTGTTTTCTTGTATGTATTACCTCAGTTGGCTTTTCAATGTGCATCTTGGAAATTTTTTTTTTGAAATATGACAGGATATTTTTGTATCTTTTTTTCGTGGTTTATTTTGTCTGTGCTACCTCAGTTGATGTTTTAGAGTGCATTTTGGAAGTTTGTTGTCTGAAATATATAACTTGAGATACTTTTGTAGTTTTGTGTCATGTTGTTGTGTTTATCTTGTTATTATGAAACCTAAAAAGTACTTTTGCAAAAAAAATTGGAAATTTTTTTAGTACTAGTGCTTTCACGTTAACCTACATAGGCTAGGTGAGCTTAAGTTGGATCAGGGGAGGTGTCATCTAACCTAACCTTCATCTAACAAAAATATCCTTAATCATAAGTTACAAAGAAAAAGTTCCAGAACACACTTGAGGTAGGACAGATAAGATAAACGGCAACACAACATTACAAAAGTCTCCTAAGTCATATTTTTAAAAAAAAAACTTCCAAAGCGCGCTTTAAAACATTAATCGAGGTAGCACAGACAAGATAAATCACGACACAACACTACAAAAACATCATAAGTCATACTTTTCAAATGAAAAACTACTAAAATACACTTTTAAACGTCAACAGAGGTAACACAGAGAAGATAAACCACGACAAAACACTACAAAAATATTCTAAATCATATGTTTCAAACGAAAGAGATCCAAAATGCACTTTGAAACATCAACAGAGGTAGCACAGACAAGATAAACCATGACACAACACTACAAAAATATCCTAAGTCATATGTTTCAAACGAAAAACGTCCTAAATGCATTTAGAAATATTAACTGAGGTGGCACAGACAAGATAAACCACGACACCAAACTACAAAAATATCCTAAGTCATAGGTTTCAAACGAAAAACTTCCAGTGTGCACTTTGAAACATCAACTGAGGTAGCACAGACAGGATAAAACCACTACACAACACTACAATATATCCTAAGTCATACGATTCAAACGAAAGGCTTCCAGAATGCACTCTGAAACATCAACTGAGGTAGCGCAGACAAGATAAAAGCACGGTAAAACACTTACAAAAATATCCTATGTTATACGTTTCAAACAAAAAACTTAAAATGTACTTTGAAACATCAACAGAGGTAGCACAGACAGATTAAACCACAACCCAACAATTTAAACAACATCCTAAGTCATAAGTTTCAAACAAGAGACTTCACGAATGCATTTCGAAACGTCAACAAAGGTAGCACAGGCTGAATTTTCTCAAAGAAATGAATTTAAGATCAAGTTCTACTCTGAGTTTCCCCAAAGAAAAAAGAAGTTATACTTAAGTTTTGAATTTTCTCAAGGAAAAGAAGAAAAGTTCAAGTTCTCTTCTGAATTTTTACAAAGAAGAGAAAAAAGTTCCGCTTGAGTTATGAATTTTCTCAAAGAAGAGAAAAAGAAAATTACACATCGATTTTGAATTTTTCCAGAGAATAAAAATGTTCCACTTCGATTCTGAATTTTTTCCAAAGAAGCGAAAAAGTTACGCTTCGATTCTGAATGTTTCCACAGAATAGAAAATGATCCACTTCAATTCTCATTTTCCTTATAAAGAAGAGAAAAAATTTACCCTTCAGTTCTGAGTTTCCCAAAAGAAGAAAAAAGTTCCGCTTCAGTTTTGAATTTTCCCAAGACAGAGAAGAAAATTTCAAGCTGAATTTCAATCTTCTGAATTTTCCATTGAAGAGAAAAATGTTAAATTTCAGTTCTGAATTTTTTCCAAAGAAGAGAAAAACAAATTCCACTTGAGTCCTGAATTTTTTCAAACGAAGAGAAAAATTTTAAGCTTCGATTCTGATTTTTTTTTCCCGAAGATGAGAAATGTTGTTCCCTAATGATGAGAAAAGGATTCCCTTTACTTATGAATTTCTTCAAAGAAGAGAAAAATTTCCACGTCACTTCTGAATTTTCTCAAAGAAGATAAAAAAAACTACGCTTCAATTGTGAATTTTTCCAAAGAAGATAAAAGTTCTACTTCAGTTTTTAATTTTCTCAGAGAAGAGAAGAAAAGTTCAAGTTCTGTTCTTAATTTTTCCGTAGAATGAAAAAATTAACCCTTAGAATATGAATTTTGTCAAAAGAAGAGAAAAAAGATTACGCTTCGATTTTGAATTTTCCAAATATACAAACCGCTCGGGAGTAAGAAGAATTTGTGATTTCTTAGGCAATATTTTTGTTTTTAAGAATTATTTTTTGTTTTGTAATAAGTATTTCGTTTTTTGTAATAAGAATTTTTGATTTCTTAGGATATGCGCCGGACGATGTCATCTGAACTGGTACATTGTGTTACGCTGACCTCAATTGGCCAATCGAGATAGGCTTGGTTTGTGAAAACTTCAATCAATAAATTAAATGTTCATTTTTAACAACAAATGTCTAAATATTTCTTAGAAGGGAGAGGGGGGTAATGAAATGATGTTAGGGGTGCCGTGGAACAGCAATAGTGTGGCATAGGCTGGGAATTATCGGAAAATAATAGTAATAGAAAATATATCCATTTTGGGTATTAAAGCATTAAAAAATGCTAAAATGATGATGCCAGGGGTTGCTTGGGTGACGCCATGTTGCCAATTTTTACAAAACTAGTGGAAATAAGGATTAGGATCATTCAAGAATTTTTAAATTATAATCGGTCACAATATGCCTACGTTTATACAAGCGGTCTCACCATTTCTATGTTGATACAAGCAGTCACACCATGCATATGTTGATACAAGCAGTTACAACTGCCTACGTTCATACAAGTTGTTACACCATACCTAGGTCGATACAAGCTATCACATCATGCTTAAGTTAATACAGGCGGTCACACTATGCCTACATTGATAAAAGCGGACACACCATGCCTCCGTTGATACTTGCGGTCACACCATGCATATGTTGGTATAATTGGTCACACCATGCCTACGTTGATACAAGTGGTCACATTATGTCTACGTTAATACAAGCGGTCACGCAATAACAACGTTGATACAAGCAGTTACACTATGCATATGATGATACAAACGGTCACACCATGCCTACAATGATTCAATTTGTCGCACCATGCCTCCGTTGACACAAACGGTCCTACCCCATGCCTACGTTGACACAAGTGGTCATCCCCATGTCTACGTTAAAAAAGAGGTCATCCTTGGGCCTAGGTTCATACAACCAGTTGATCCATGAGAGTATAGATACAAGCGGTCAAGTAAATTTCAATACTGTACCATAAATTTTACCCCCTGTTCCATTTCTGATAAACTGTTTTACTACACCATGAAGTTCACCAAATACTGATGTTGTTCCAAGCGGCCAGTATTACTATACTATAAGCCAATGTAATGCCGTAGCCGCCGGACACAGTTAAGCCAGACCTGAAACATAATGGAGAGAATATCTAGTGGTTCGACGAGTTCCCTTACCTCGGTAGTTTGATCATCAGCGACAACAGTCTATCAAAGACATTAAAAGACGTCTTGCCCTCGCAAGTTCCAGTTTCAAAGCCCTTATTCCCACATGGCAAAGCAAGGATTTTTCTCTGCGGCTTCAGACACGACTTTTCCCTCATCATCCCCCTGATCTGATACCCTGATCATCCCCATCGCAATCTACTCATGTGAAACATGGACACTGAAGGTAAATGACAATCATCGACTCGCAGCATTTGAAACTAAGTGCCTCCGCAGCATCTCCGGGATCACTTACTTGATAGAATCTAAAATCTCGAACTTCTCGAGCGCTTTAAAGTACAACGAACAATTATCATGAAGATTCAGCTCCAGCAACTTCGATGGCTTGGTCACGCACAACGAATGAGTTGGTCCTGTCTCCCGAAAATCACCTTCGAAGGCCAAATTCACGGTTCTCGTCCTCGTGGTCATCCCCCAAAAAGGAGGAAGGAAAACTTTGCACCTCACCACCTCTCGGACCTTCTTTGCCTAGCAGAAGACCGTAAAGCATACAAAAGGCACATCCACGCCATTAGGAAGAAAGAGGCCCCAAGACGACCTTCACGGACGGATGGGACTTAAATCAAGTAAGTCAAGCAAATGTATCGTTTAAGTGTATTTACAATAGCAAGGAAATAGATTGTTTCCTTAGGCTAAAACTAAGCGTTTTAAAGTTAATTCCATCAATTTACTTTGTTTCAGTGCAATTTTAACTAACCAATAACTTTGGCAGAGGAAATGATAGGGAAAATAATTTTTGAATTTGATCATTGGATTACTTTGAACATGGATCTTCAATGGAAAATGAAGAGCAGTATAAAAAACCAAGAGGAACATAAACAATACTTTCGGGTGCTTTCCAAAGTGAGCCCACGAAGAAAATATTTTTTTTATACTGAACATTTCAGTTTTTTACTGAAATTTTTTCAATTTCCTTTTCAAGTCTTAAAAAAACATTATATATATTCTTAATCAAAATTTGGTAATGAATATTTTTAAGCATGAAATGAAAATGGTATACGTATGGTAGACATGATTATTCTTTTAGAATTTTTTTTTGTAATGACATAGTTTTTCAGAACTTAGATTTTTCAGGAAATTTTTACAACTTTTGTAGTCAAGTCTAAAAGATATTGCATAAACTTCTAACAAAAATTTGGTAATGAATTTTTTTACCCATTTCTGGATATTTCCTGTTTGAAATGTACACATTTAATCCTATTTTCTTCGTACCTTGTACAATTTCACTGAAAACCATAGCGAGCAGCCATACTAAGAGGTATTTTTGATAGCTTTTCATGGAAATACCTTTTTTTAGCCAAGAATAGGCCTTCATTATTGAAAGGCACACACTGAATCATATTTTTTCTTCTCTTGCATATTTTTGTTGCAAAATACAGTGAAAGAAAAATATTAAGAGGTAATTTATAGAACTTTTAATAGAAAAGCTCCCTTTCTTTGAGCCAAGACAACGCCTTTCTGATTAAAAGCAACTTTTTAAGTCGTATTTTTTTCGGATTTTATATAAGTTGGTTGCAAAACATAGTAAAAAAGCGCTATTTACAGGGATGTATGAATTTTTTTTCGAAATGTCCCTATTCCTTGGGCCAAGACTATGCCTTCCTCATTGAAAGGTACAAATTCAATCAAGTAAAAGACGATAGATATTTCTGCCCATATTTAGCATTTCAATTATCTTAGTAAATACAAAACAATTCTTACCAAACAGAATAATCCCTACAAAATACAAAAAGGCTGCTACAATATACAAACAGTTCATGCAAAACAAAATGATTCTTATAAAATACAGAATAGTTCATACAAAATAGAAAATATTTCTTATACAAAAATCTAATGAAATATAAATACTACTTACAAATTTCAATATATTTCTTGCAAATACAAAATTGTTCATACAAAATAAAAAACAGTTCTAACAAAATATAAAATATTTCTAGCAAACTGTAAAATACTTCATACAGAAACAATAAGAGTTTCTACGAAATACAAAATATTTCTTGCAAAACAAAAAATAATTCTTACAAAATACGAAATACTACCAATAAACAATTATTATTATTTATAGTAAGTATTTATAAATACCTATAAATACTTACTATTTATAAGTATTTATAAATACTTATAATAGACTACTATATTTATGATTATAAACACAAAATACTTCTTACAAATACAAAACAGTTCGTACAAAGTGCAAAATACTTTATACAAGTTCAATATAGTTCCTATGAAAAAGTTGTTAAAACATCCACTATAGTTCTTACGAAATACAAAATACTTAACTCAAAATGCAGAATAGCTCATAAAAATACAAAAACAGTTCTTACAAAATACAAAATAATTCTTACCAAACATAATTAATTCTTATAAAATACAAAATCACACATACAAATTTCCTTATAGTTATTAAGAAACAAAAATAGTCCTTACAAAAAACAAATGATTCTTACAAAATACAAAATGATTCTGATAAAAGGAAAAATAGTTTAGAAAGTACAAAATAGTTACGATAAAATACAAATTATTCTTACCATACATAAGATAATTCTTATAAAATACAAAATATTTACGACAATACACGAAATAATAAAATATAAAATAGTATTTAGAAAACACAAAATAGTTACGACAAAATACAAAGGAATTCATGCAGAATATAAAATAGTTTTTACAAAATCAAAAATACTTGGCACTAAATCCAAAATGGTCTTATAAGACATATAAGACCATTGCAGTCTTCATTCAGTCTTTGGACAGTTAACATCTTAAATAAAAAGTACATCTCACGGATAAACTGTTTACCTGTGATAAACCTGGACAAGGAGCCTATTGATTTTGGCGTGGAATGAAAGAAATATGTTAAGCTAATATATGATTACATAAGTAACGAATGACCTTGAATAAACTTTACCTTTATTTTGAAGATTGTGGTTGTGCAATCATTCTGTTAATATAGTTAATGAAGTGGGTTATTAGCGGCCAGTGAAATGAACAAATAAATAATAACCAAATGTCACAGCAAATATGAAATTATAAAGAACTTTTGACCCGTGTGGCATATATTGATTGAAGATTGCCTTTTTTGGAAATTTATTTTGCCGTAATCGTCCATTAGAATGGGGAGAAAGAGAAATGATAAGAAAGTAAAAACTTATGGTGGGAATGAGAGTGGTGATAAATCAAATGAAAGCCTAACGTCAACCCCAAAAACTCTAAAAGGGAAGAAAAGGCCTTCGCCGGAAGATTCTATTCTGGATTCGAGTGGCGAATGCTTACGACAGGAATCTGAGAAAACAAATGCAGAAAATCTCGTAAGAATTTTGGAGCTGTTGAAAACTTTACAATCAGACGTAAAAGAAATTAGAGAGTCCCTTCATAGTGTGAAGACTGATGTGCAAAATATACAAAAAACTGTTCGTGAATAGGGTGAAAGATACACGCGCGTGGAAGGTGATGCAAGAGAAACAAATAATCGGGTAGATAGTTTGAAGTCTAAGATGGAAAATCAGGATAAACTCGTGAATGATTTATTTACACAAGTTACATAATTAAAAAATCAGTCTCTTGTGTTGCAGCACACGGAAAGAAAAAACAACATATTGTTTTGGAATGTTTGGACTGACTGACTGTCAGATGCAAAAAATACCATTAAAAGAGTGCTGAATAAGGGATTAGAAATGGAAGTGAAGGATATTCCTCCATTTTCAGTGGTACATGAAGCGAGTAACTTTATCAAAATCAAAATTACAGATTATAAGGACCGATGCGTCGTACTGAAAAATGCAAACAAGTTAAGAGGCAAGGACTTGCAGTCTGGAAAACCAGTTTTTATTAGTTATGATGTTATTAGAGAGGTCCACCAAATTAGAAACGAATTGGTGGTGAAAAGAAAATACTTGATGGAGAGAGGTGTTGAGTACTGGATACCACCCGTGGTACCGCCGGTTCTTTCTATTAAATCTGCAGGTAATGTTGAAAAGGTTGAATGGTTCAAAGCGTTAAAAATGTAAATAGTGGTTTTGAGCTAGTTATTTATAGTGTTTGGAAATTATTTTTTTTAGAGAATATATGAAAAGTTATTAATTATGAAGGTTATTAAATTTTGGTTTGCTTATAATTGAAGTTGGGAGCCATATTAAGCCCACTGAATTTTATTTTGGGAGTTGATATGCGTATACATATCGACCGGTTTGTTTATTTGTTTCGTTTAATTTTTTTTTTGTATGTCCACTTTGACGGAATATATTTTGTTATTTTTTTTGTATTTATCTATGTTGAAGGGTTGATTTTTCCAGCCAGTTTAATGAAAGAATAGATAGAAATTTAGATATTAATGCTACTGAGATTTTCACAAATGAACCATCAAGGTATATTTTTAAAGAAGGGGTACTACCCTTGTATGGTGATAGGGGCCATTTTGGCCTTAACATTTTTCATTTTAATTGTCAGAGATTGAATTCTGCGCATAATTTTTTTTCGGAATTAATAAATACTAGTGTGTTTCAGGTGATCGCTTTAACTGAAACGTGGTTAAATGATAATAAATCGCAATTACTGCATATCCCTGGTTATAATTTATATGTAAGGAATCGAGAGTATTACCAACATGGAGGCCTAGCAGCTTATATTCAGGCTGATTATAAGGTTTCAATAAGAAAAGATCTTATAATATATAGAGAGAAAGTTTACGAGTGTTTTTTTTTACATACAATTAGAGAGAATTTGAATTCTTGCATTGTTGTAGCATATAGACCTCCACAGAGCCTACTCCGAGACTTTATGGACCTATTTAAAGAACAATTAATAAAACTTCCGATTAACTCTACGCCATGTTATATTATGGGGGATTTTAATATTGACCTTATAGATCAGTCATCTGCTCGCACTGAATTTATTAATAGAAGTTTATCTAATGGGTTTCATCCTTGTATAAATATCCCTACAAGAATTAAGGGAACATCAGCTAAGCTTCTAGATAACATCCTTTCTAATGTACCCTTGAGTTTTCCCAGGGTCCTTATCAACGATGTATCTGACCACTTTGGAGTTTCAGCTAGCTTTAGAACTGTCACGAAGGTGGTTAAAGGCAAAAAATCAAGGATTCCAGTGATCAGTAAAAATGCGATGGTAAAACTTAAAAATGATATAGAAAAGGTGAATTGGTACGATGTTCTAGGCGAAGTTCAGGACGCAAATTCATATTTTATTTTATTTTATGAAAAGTTGCAGAGTTTGATAAGTCAAGCAGTCATATTGAAACCGTTTAATAGAAAGCACTCAAGTAAAAAACCTTGGATTAGTCCTGTGATTTTGAAGCAAATAAATGTAAGAGATAAATTATTTAGAGCTCAAATAATTAACCCGACACAAGAAAATAAGCAATTATATAAAATTTATCGAAATAGGTTGAATACAATTTTAAGAAATGAAAAAATAAAATATTTTAAGAAAAAGTTTAAGGAGGTCTGAGGATGCCCTAAAAAAACCTGGGGACTAATAAAAGAAGTGATCGGATTAAAAATAAATAGTGTACCTGATGAATTAGTTAGTGTAATGGGAAAGACTTTGAATTCTGAAAAGGACATGTGCAATGAATTTTAGAGTTATTTTTCGAATATTGGTCTGAATTTAGCTATGTCAGTTGTACCTGATAGTGGTGATCCAACGTTCAAGTCCTTACTGAGGGACCCGATTGATGTATCTCTTCACTTTAGACTTCTAACAGTTGATGAAATTAAAAAAATTATTTATAGGTTGCGTAGTAATTCATCTGGTAGCGATCATATTACTCTAAAAACACTTAAAT